>NC_041391.1:628923262-628948741 GCF_002162155.2 Triticum dicoccoides
CAAGGCATGGAAGGCGAAGCAAGCCGCATTTAAGATGTTGTATGGTACTTGGGAGGAAGCATACAACCGAATCCCTAGGTTGTTGTTAGCCATGGCCGCGACAAACCCGGGCATGGTTCATGTGGTCGAGCCTCATGGGCACCAAACAATGGTTCATGAAGGAAGGAAAGTCCGAGTATTTGGTCGTGCATTTTGGGCGTTCGAGCAATGCGTGAGGGCTTTCGAACACTGTAGGCCGGTCATCGCCATTGATGGCACGTTTTTGACAGGACAATACAAGGGCACCTTGTTGGTTGCGATAGCAAGTGATGCCAATAACCGGGTGTTGCCATTGGCATTTGCTTTGGTTGAGGTGGAGAACAATGACAACTGGGAGTGGTTTTTGCGTCTTTTGAGGACAAAGGTGTTACCTGCTCAAAAGGAAATTTGTGTCATATTAGATCGACATCCAGGAATTCTTAACGTGGTGGAGATTGACATTCCCGGGCATGCTTCGTTGCACCATCGATGGTGCATGAGGCACTTTTGTTCGAACTTCTATAGAGCATGTGGCCTTAAGGAGTTGGCCGATGATCTTTAAGATTGTTGTCTCGCTTTCTCCGACAAGCGCTTCACCACTTTGTACAACAAATTGCTTGCACACAAAAAACTTGATCCCGGGGGTCAAGACTTTCTCAATAGGCACATTCAATACTGGAACAAGTGGGCACGTGCTTTTGATGAAGATGGCCGGAGATACGGTCAAATGACAAGCAATATGGCCGAATGCTTCAATAGGGTGCTCAAAGGTGCACGTGGATTACCCGTGACGGCAATAGTTCAATACACATTTGACAAGATGAATGCGTACTTTGTAAAGTACTCGATGGAAATGGATGCACAGATAGCGGGTGAGAACCCGCGCAAGTACAAGTACAAGTTCCCACCCAAGGTTGATGAATGGTTGGTATTTCAATCACGGAAGGCGGACTCGGAAGAAGCTATATTATATGACAATGAAGAGTGCAACGCCCGGGCTGTAGGCGTTGCACTATATAGTGTGGCGCCTGCATGCTAGGCATTGCACAACTCTGTAATTATCCAGAGAGCAACTGAAAAGTGGCAAGTTACAGACCTGTGTGGCGCCTAGCGTGCAGGCGCCACACTATACAGTGCAACACTAGGGTGCTAGGCATTGCACTGTATAGTGTGGCGCTTGCATGCTAGGCGTTGCACAACTCTGTAACTATCCAGAGAGCAACTGAAAACTGGCAAGTTACAGACCTGTGTGGCGCCTAGCGTGCATGCGCCACACTACACAGTGCAACGCCCGAGCTCTAGGTGTTGCACTATATAGTGCGGCGCCTGCCTGCTAGGTGCCACACAGGTCTATAACTATCCAGAGAGCAACAGAAAGAGTAACAAGTTACAGACCTGTGTGGCGCCTAGCAGGCAGGCGCCACACTATACAGTGCAACGCCAAGGTGCTAGGCGCTGCACTGTACAGTGTGGCGCCTGCTTGCTAGGCGCCACACAGGTCTGTAACTTGTTCCCTGCCTTCTTTTGCTCTATGTTGCCCTGCCTTCTTTTGCTCAAACTGGGTGACTTTAAGTCATAGATAGTTGCATCATAGAAGAAACAGTAATTTCAATATTACTATGAGCTAAGACATTTCGTAGAGTGACCATCAGGACAAGTTCAACATTACTAACAGCTTCAAGTTCAACATTACCTAGAGTGACCATCATGACAAGTTCAACATAGAGTGACCATCACGACAAGTTCAACATTACCACCAACATAGAGTTCAACATAGAGCTACAACTAACATAGAGCTACCATTACAAATAGAGGACGATGACTAGTTCCTTGAGCGCTTGTTGGCTCCTCCCCCCCTCCTAACTCCAATCTTCTTCACCTTCCTAGGAAGAGGAACCCGCGCCGGCTCCGGTTCCTCCATGTCATCCACATCGTCATCCAAATAGTCATCCAAAGCCGCCATCCGCGAGGTGCCGACCGTCCTTATGCCTTTATGGGTGAAGTCTTCAGGTGTGTATTTGTTGATTCCCCTCCTAGGGTTTAACTTGTATGCAGACCGGACCTTGTATGTCCCCAAGGTCATATCATCATCAACCTATGCATCAACAAAAGATATGGAAAAACCGTGTGTGAGGATATAGTTAGCAATGCATCAACAATTGGATATATGCTCATGCCATACCTCTTGGGTGATCACACCCACATCCTCATCCTCCAAAGGATCACCATGGCCCTGGCCCGAAGTGGGATCTGATGGTGTCGCCGACCTAGACCGTTCTGGTGATACATACTCGGGGTCACGACAACCGAAAAGGTTTGATAAACGCCTTAACTTTTGGCCCTGGCGCTGCAACATGTACAAGTGAATGAGACATCGAACGTAGCAATGAACATGTTAAGTGCTAGTTTGAAGGAGATGTGAACCTTAAGGAATGCTCGAAGTGCACATCGCTTTTGCCAGTCGGGGTTGTTCCCAGAATAGTGTCGGTCTCATCAGCTGCTTTCTTGATCTGGGCACGCTATGAACAGAAACGGTATTAACATGTTAGGTAAGCGAAGATGAGAATACTACGAATGGAAAAGCAAAAAGGGCAAATACCACAAAGTTCATCATTGGAGCTGAAGGGATCACTGAGTTGCCTTTCTTGACTAATGCGTTGTACTAGTGCTGGCTAGCGCATCAAAAACGGTGGGATCCTCCAAGATCTCATCAGCATATGCCGGCTTGCATACCTCCACACATGTACTTGCAAGAAACCATGTGAGATAGTTGTTGAACGCGATCGGGCAGTGCTCACGAAGCCGCGCTCGTTTTCCAGCCCTAGCTTGCTCCACAGTAAGCGCGAACTTTACGCCATACTTCCTTTGATGCGAGGCCCAATCCTTGATCTTCCGCTGCTTTTTCCTATCCAACCTACAAGTTAAAAACAGAATATTACCACCATTGAAACCGCCGAGAAACCGCGAGCCGTGTAGCACCTTGTCTGTGTCCACCCACTGCGGCGGAAATGACTGGAACAAGCCAAACTGGCGGAACACCCGATGTGGCAGGTGAAGCTCAACCGCCCAGTTGCATATGAGTGGGCACTGCATATGCCAGAGATCCCTATCCCTAGTATACATCGGATTCAGCCTGAACTCTATAGGGTTACCAAAACTCTCTCCTTTTCCATACGGCTCCCATTCCACCTGCAAAATAGGATAGAATGCAAAATTGATATCGAGTTACGATAGAAGCATGATAATCACTTATGCAATGTCGATTCACCTGCTCAGGCGTGATCGTGTCCAGCTTGCTCTTGTACAACTTGTACATGACCGATGGATCATCCGTCGTCTCATTTAACACATCCCACTTATGAGCCCAAGTGGGGAGCCGTAGTGGGTCGTTTTTGTCGTCCCAATCCTCGTACTTCATGATCTTTGGTCGTCAAACTAGCAAACGCTCCCAGCTCCATATTGAAAGTGCGATCATACAACCACCAATACCTCCAGATGGCCTACAACAGGCTTCGTCCAGCTGCACATAAAAGAGAACATAGTTGAATTAATAGCAAGATCGCATTGATAATGTAGCAATGAAGTGAAAAAGAAATAACTTCATACCTGTCGATACAAATAAGCCAGTGTCGCCAAACCCCAACTCCATTTGCTATCGAAGATGGTCAACGCCTTCAGCCACATCCATGGAGCATTCTTGCCTGTGCCATTAGCAAACATAGTCCTGGATATCACGTACCACATGTAGACACAGGCATATGTCTTCACCGTGTCCTCATTAGCATCCTCAGGGCAAGTACCAAAGTTCGATTGAATCCACGTGAACGGAGCAGCGGCTGCGACTCTTTCCTTCTTGTCTTCTGCTTCTGGTTCACGAGGCTCCGGAGGAACCATACCGATAAGGGCATGCATCTGCGCGTGCCACCCTTCAGAATCGGTGTTCATACACAAAGGGTTCCCATCGATAGGAAGACCGGTGATCATATCCATATCCTGGAGCGTCATGGTCATCTCCCCGGTCCGAAGATGGAAAGTGTTTGTCTCCGGCCTCCAATGATCAATAAGCGCGGTGAGTGCTGCAGCATTGTTGGGTGGCGTCGACCGGCTGACCAACTGAATGAAAGGGAGAAGTCCTGTCTCCCTTACATACGGTGTGTACCGCTCATCATAGTGCATCCACCCAAGGGTGACCCCGTGAGACCGAATCTTCAAAGGTGCAAGCTCCTACAAACAAACAAGCAAATCATTACATATGGGGCATTTGTGTTTAAATAAACATGAAATTCATAACACCGGCAACTTTCATTATTACCCGCTGCTCCACCGGCATAGCATACGACCGGTGTTGTTTGTCCCAGTGATCATCGAGAAGCCAAACCATCCTAACAATAAAAAAAACTTTCTTGTCAACACAATTATCTTTGGAATACAAATAAACTAAACTACGCCTACTAGATGCAAAATTCAAAGCATATGTATCCAAAGCATTCTTGTCAAATAAAATATAAGTTGAACACAAATAAACTAAACTAGGCCTACTTCATACAAATATATTTTCCATAGAAATAACATGTCAACCTATGTATCCAACCATATTTTTTCGAAAAAATAAACTAAACTAGGGTTCCGAAATCAAACAAACAAGAGTTCTAATACATGCAAGATTCTAATCTAATCAAATCAAACAAAGGTTCCCCAAATCTTCAAAATCTTCAAAATACTATATTTTCTTTGGATAGAAAGAAGGAGATCGGAGGAGAGTACCTTCTAGGATAGATTGGTGACGAAATCCACGGACCAAATCGTCGGATTTGAAGGATTTAAGAGAGGGGATTGAGAGGGGGAGTGGATAATGTTAGGAATATGCAACTTGTATTCCCATGAGGCCATAGGCCGATATATATACATGCACAGGTGTGGAACATATGCAGGAAACCCCTTATACAACGGGATAAATACAAAGGGGTACATGACTTATATTATAACTCTAACACCCCCCCTCAAACTCATGGTGGATGAACAACACTGAGTTTGGAGAGATAAAAGCCATGTTGTGCTCTAGTCTGGGCCTTCGTCAGGAAATCCGCCAACTATAACTCGAAAGGCACATACTGAAGAGCAATAACCTGATCCTGCACACTAGCGCGCACATAGAAAGCATCAACACCAATATGCTTGGTGAGCTCATGCTTCACAGGATCGCGCGCAATGCTGATAGCACCTGTACTGTCAGATAAGAGCAGAGTCGGTGTAGTGACAGAAACACCAAAATCCTGAAGTAACCACCGTAACCAAGTCACTTCTGCCGTCAAAAGAGCCATTGCTCGCAACTCAGCCTCGGCACTCGAACGGGAAACTGCAAGCTGTTTCTTCGTCTTCCAGGCAATGAGAGAACCACCAAGAAAAACACAGTAAGCAAAAAGTGAACGGCGATCTGAAGGATCACTAGCCCACGTAGCATCCGAATAGGCCTGAAGCTGTAAAGAACTGGAGCGAGGAAAGAATAGACGGTGAGAGATCGTGCCTCGAAGATATCGAAGAACACGAAGGAGATGACTATAGTGAACCGAGGTGGGAGTAGAGACAAACTGACTCAGAATATGAACCAGATAAGAGATGTCCGGACGAGTGACAACTAGATAGACAAGACTGCCAACAAGATGACGATATCGCGTCGGGTCAGGGAGAGGATCACCATCAGTAGAACGGAGGTGAACATTGAGCTCCATAGGAGTCTCAACAACGCGCTCGTCAGTAAGAGCAGCACGAGCAAGAAGATCCTGGATATACTTTTCCTGGGATATAAAAAAGCCATCAGAGGTAGAAGAGACTTCAATCCCAAGAAAGTAGCAAAGAGGTCCAAGATCAGACATAAGAAACTGCTCACTAAGACGGGCCTTTACAAAGGCAATATACTCGGGGTCATCCCCCGTGATGATCATGTCATCAACATAGAGAAGAAGAAGAGTCCGACCACGAGGAGAAAGGTGAATAAACAATGCTGGATCATGAGCACTTGCTGAAAAACCAGCAGCAGTGATCACAAAGGCAAAGCGCTCAAACCAGGCGCGGGGGGCTTGCTTAAGGCCATAGAGAGAGCGACGAAGACGACATACCATGCCATCAGGAACAGAATACCCAGGTGGTGGCTGCATGTAGACCTCCTCACGCAGCTCACCATTAAGAAAGTCATTCTTAACATCAAGCTGAGATATAGACCAGTAGCGTGCAGAGGCAACGGCAAGAAGTGTACGAACAGTGGTCATATGGGCCACAGGAGCAAAAGTCTCGTCATAATCACGACCGTGCTCCTGCTGAAAACCACGAGCCACAAGACGAGCTTTGTGACGCTCAAGAGAACCATTGGAGCGAGTCTTAACCTTGTAGACCCACTTACAAGTGATCGGACGGACTCCGGGAGGAAGAGAAACAAGATCCCAGGTACCAGTGCGTTCAAGAGCAGCAATCTCCTCTGCCATCGCAAATTGCCATTCAGGATGAACAACAGCCTGACGATAAGAAGTCGGCTCAAGAACAGGCGGACGAGGACGAGAACGCAAGCCATAAGTAGGCTGAGAGGAAGATGACGACTCATCCACAGAGGCATCGACTGGTCGTGGACAACGAGTGTAATGCTGAGGAAAAGATGGAATAATAGAAGGAGGAATCGTCAAGGTAGAATCGGGGGGTGGCGACGAAGAAGTCACCGGAGATGAAGGTGTAGAATCCGGTGACATGCTGGGAGAGGAGACCGGGGAGGAAATCACCGGAGATGAAGGTGAAGAACCCGGTGACATGCTAGGCGAGGAGACCTTGGAGGATGGTGGTTGCAAATCAACTAGAGGTGGAGAAGGAGAGGAAGTGGAACGGAGAGATACAGGCTCGACGGGGGTGATAGGTGAGTCAGGAAAAGTGAGGAAAGAGATATCCTGCACTGAAAAAGTCGAGGAAGATGGGCGTGGGTAGAAGGGACGAGACTCATCAAAAGTCACGTCTCGAGAGATACGCATCCGACGACCGATAGGATTCCAACAACGATAGCCCTTATGCTCATCACTGTAGCCTAAGAAGACACACTCAACAGACTGAGCGGTCAGTTTGGTGCGTTCGCGAGGGGCAAGAAGAACATAGCAAACACAACCAAACGAGCGAAGCATCGAATAATCGGGAGAACGATCAAAAAGTCGCTCGAAAGGAACACCACCCTATAGAGGAGCGGAAGGCTGTATATTGATAAGATAGGTGGATGTGGAGACGGCCTCAGCCCAAAAATGAGGCGGGAGAGAGGCAGCAATCATCAATGCACGAGCCGTCTCAAGAAGATGTCGATGCTTTCGCTCAGCCACACCATTCTGAGCATGAGCACCAGGACAAGAGAATTGAGAGAGAGTCCCTTGCTCAGCAAGAACACCACACAACATCTTAGAGATATACTCGCCAGCGGAGTCAGCACAAAAAACACGAATGGGTGAAGAGAACTGAGTATGAACCATGGCAGCAAAACGCTTATAAATAGACAACACCTCAGAACGAGAAGTCATGAAATAAAGCCATGTGTAACGAGAGAAATCATCTATGAAAATAATATAGTATTTATGACCACCTTTCGAAGCGAAAGGGGCCGGACCCCATACATCAGAATGGACTAAATCGAAAGGACGCTTGGACACTGACTCACTATGTGAATATGGTAACTGAATCTGCTTGCCAAGATGACAACCCTGACACTCTAAAGAGACATCTCCTGAGACAGACCCCAGAAGACCTTGACGAACTAAAGAAGACAACCGAGAACCACACAGATGACCAAGTCGATGATGCCACTACTGTAAGGAACCAGTAATGGAGGCGACAGAAGCGGAAGAACTGGCGATGGTGGTGGCAGCGGAAGGAACATGAAGCCAGTCCAACTCCCAAAGACCCTGAGAATCACGGTGGCGAGGGCCAGCCCCAACCAGAGTGTGCGTGCAACGGTCCTGGACAGAACAAGAGTCAATGTCAAGGATGACGCGACAACCAGAATCAGTAAGTTGACCAGCAGAAAACAGATTCATGGTAAGTCGAGGAACATGAGCAACATCAGGAACAGAATAAGAAGGAGTGGTAAGATTGCCTCTACTAGCAACAGAAAGTGGAGTACCATCAGCAGTGAAGACATGAACAGGAGAATCCAGTGATCGAAGAGAGGACAAAGTGGAAGAATGAGAAGACATATGAAAAGAAGCTCCAGAGTCCAGAACCCATGGGGATGTACCTGACTGTGTAGAGGGTGATTGCTCAGTGCGGGAAGCATCAGTCACAGAACCAGCAGTACCCGTCGAGGAAGAACCTGAAGCCGCGAGCAGACGCTTAAGTCTCAGAATATCCTGCTCAGTCAAAGCAATGGCTGAAGCTGTCGAGGTAGATGACGAAGTTCCTGAAGATGATGATCGCGCCTTGCGCGTGTGTTTCTTCTTCGTGTACCACTGAGACTCAAGATGACCATCATTGTTGCAATAGTCGCAATATGGACGGGGGCGACCTGAGCCTCCAGAAGGAGTGGGCAAGAGCGGCGGAGCACTCGAGCGAGAAGGGGTCGGTGCAGCAGGTGGCGCAGGAGCACGAGTAGCGAGCACAGAGGGAACCTCCAGCAAACCAGCACCACGTAAGCGAGTCTCCTCAGCACGAATCTCGGAAAGCGCCTCCATGAGAGAAATGCGACCACGAGCAAACAACTGAGCACGCCGGGGCTCAAACTCCTTACGGAGCCGAGACATGAACTCATAGACGTGATGAAACTCCAAATTGGCCTGGACAGCCTGGCAACAGGGGCAGGTACGACAACCAGCACTGCGAAGAGAATCAAGCTGGCGCCAGATAGCAGAACTCTGTGCATAGAAGTCATCAACAGTAGAGTCACCCTGCTGAAGAGCATGCTCTTGACGGACCACAGAAAGGTATAAGGCATCACTAGAGGGCTAATAGTACTGACGAAGATGGGTCCACATCTCAAAGACAGTAGGAAGACCCAGAAACTCAGAAGCAAACTGAGGCAGAACACTAGCAGTGAGAACAGCTGCAGCACGAGCATCATCATCAAGCCACTGGGTGTAAATAGACAGAGCACCATGATACGTCTGAAGAGCCTCCTCATAAGCCAAAACCCTCTCATCATAAGCACGATCAGTAGCCTCATCAACAAGCTTAGCCGCATCCTTGGCGGCCTGATTAGCATCCGGAGGAAGAACCGGTGGAGTCGGCGGAATAGGAGCCACCGGAGGAACCAGACGTGGCGGACAGCAGACCTCGCCAGAAAGAACACCCAAGAGACGGATGCCACGCATGTGAATGCGCATGAAGCCAGTGAACTCAGTGTAGTTAGTACCATCGAAGATCACCGGACAGCGAGGGACAGCAACATAGCCCGATGCAGCAGACATTTTTTTTAGGCAGAGACCAGCGGGAGCAGGAGATCAGGGCCCCGTCGCTTGGGGCCTGCTGGGAACGAGACGGCAGCCTTGTCGAAGCGGTCGTCCGGGAAGTAGATCATGGAGTCCTCGAACCCCTCGAACTGCACCACCTCGATGGATCTGGAGCGGTCGGCCGGAAGTAGATAGATGGATCGATGGGAAGCGGTCGTACCGGAGCTGCTGACGGGATCGATGGAGGAGATCGCTCGGGATCGCTCGGGCGGACCTACTAACGGGATCGCTCGGGCGGAATCGCTCGGGCGGACCTGCGGTGGTGAAGGCACCAGAGAGCAACGCCAGCCAAGAGACGAAGGGCGGCGGCTGCGTGTACGGGAGATTGGATCGAGAGCACGAGTTGCGCGTGCTAAAAAAAAACCTAAGGCTCTAATACCATGTTAGGAATATGCAACTTGTATTCCCATGAGGCCATAGGCCGATATATATACATGTACAGGTGTGGAACATATGCAGGAACCCCCTTATACAACGAGATAAATACAAAAGGGTACATGACTTATATTATAACTCTAACAGATAAGGCCGCCGCCGCGGCTTGTTTTGTTTCTGGAACTGCTGCAATGGGGTGGGTGGGGGAGGAGGGGCCGGGGCGCCGCGGCTGGACATAACTGACAGTGCAGCGCCCGACGGCTAGGTGCTGCACATTGTGTGGCGCCTAGCACCGAGGCGTTGCACAGCTGGGTGCGGGGCCCAGGGCTGCCACGGTGGAATGGCGTGCAACGCCCGCTAGCTGGGCGCTGCACCGTGTGGTGTGACGCCGGCGTCGCGGGCGCTACACAAAAGGGTCAGGAGTGTGAAATAGTTTCACACCCAGTTCATTCTGTGAATTGATTTCGTTTGGAGGTCAAAATTGTCAAATTTGCCGAAAAAAACAGCGACAGTTGGACGTGGCGCCCCAAAACCAGAAGGGTCTTGCTTGTCAGCTCGCCATAGATAGTGAGTTTTTCTTGCAAAATGAAAAGAAATAAGTCAATCAACCATCGATCGTGATGTTGCACCTCACCTAGACCACCGAAAGGGTCTTATTTCATTATTAAAGGTAGAGAAGTAGAAATGCCGGCGACGCATCTCCCCCAGTCCGACCCCTCTCCCCTTTGATCCAATGGCGTTTCTACAATTGCCGCGCCAGCCGTGGATTGTTTCGCTCATTTGGAAACTTGATTTGGTAGCGTCTGCTGTGCTCACTCGCCATTCATTTCGGCTCCGGAGCAGATGATGACCATGAAGTAGTTGGCTTGCATTGTGTATACTACCATTTCTATCGACCGTAGAATTCCATTTCCTTGTGTGTTGCGTTGCACTTGTGCACACTAGCACGGACTCCAGTGCGTGGGAAGGCAGAGTTGCTTTGGCCCAAGGTTGGTCCATTTGACAATTCTTTTTTTCACAAATACAACGTGTCAATGTACTATAGTACAATCTGAAACCCCGGCTCGACAGGGGTTCAGCATTTATGTACAGAGGTTGGACCCCAACGAGCGGCCTCTCAGAGAGAGAGAGAGAGAGAGAGAGAGAGAGAGAGAGAGAGAGAGAGAGAGAGAGAGAGAGAGAGAGAGAGAGAGAGAGAGAGAGAGAGAGAGAGGGGTTGGCTGACAGAATGAATGCACAACAATGGCTCACGTACTGACTCAAGACTGGAAGAAACAGCATGCATGCAGATAACTGATGTCTCATACATCCAACACTGACCAGGATCATCAAGGCTAATTATACAGCCCAACAATGGAGTAACCAGCTAGTATATAGTCGATCGGTCCGATTAACATCAAACTACTAGATCGATTCACACATACAGTACGTACATATTATCCACTGTTTTAAATAGCCCGCTATAGCTCCGCTATAGCACGCTGTAGCATTTAGAAAATGTCTTACGCTAAGAGACTTTAGTCCAAACAAATGAACAAACATTTTAAATAGCGCGCTATAGCTCCGCTTTACCACGCTATAGCATTTGGAAGAGGTCTGCCGCTAAGATGCTTAGCGCGCTATTTAAAACTATGATATTACCCCTTAGAAGTTAGAACTACTCGGAGTACTCATGAGCTGAACTCCTCACTCCTCGTCTCCAAAAAGGAGAAGCACGATGATGCTGGCGAAGTCGCGCCCTATGAACCAGGAGATGCTCCCGATGCAGAATCCGGTGAGGTGGTCTCCTGCGTCGGCGGCGGCGAGGAGAATGAGAGCGGCGGGGAGGTACATGTAGTGGCGGACCATGGTGAGCGCGAGCTGGAGGTAGGCGAGGGCGCGGCGGCGGCGGCATGGGAGCCGCAGCGCCAGCGCCGCCATGGCCGCCTCGAGCACCGCGCAGCAGAGCATGGCGATCCAGAGGGCCCTCCACTCGGCGGCCGCCGCGGCCGTCACCCTGACGCACGGCAGGATGAAGGAAGCCTGCACGCAGACGGTCAGTTTGGCGTGTGATGATCGGATCGCAAAGTCTAGCCTGACAGTTGAGTAGACGGGTTATTAGGTTGGTACATACCTGGCTGTGGCTGCTGCAGAGGTGGTAGCGGTCGAGTACGTAGTCGGCCGCTGTGGCCAAGGCGATGACGACGACGGTGCCGCGGGCGATGGCGAACGCCCTTGCGCTGGTCGGCCGGCCGGCAATCTTGTTGCCGTCCATGGTGTGGATGGAGCTAGGGCAAGGCAAGGCAGGCAAGCAGCACACGGTCAGTTCAGTCGGTTTAATCATCAGTCGGAAAAAGAAGGGAAACGATCGACGACAAGGAGTAGACCCGAGTCGATCCGAGGAGGAGGAGGAAAGGACGGAGAAAGAAACGATTGACTGCCGTGCCGGAGGCTTTGGGGAGACGGCCGGAGTGGGAGGAGACTCACCCAGTGGCGTAGCTTGAAAAAAGAAGTTGGGCGGGCCAGAGAGCACAATATTTTCCAAATTCTAGAGCATGTATTACTAATTCAATAGATATAGTCACCACACCTTCTGTTCACGTATATACTTCCTCAGACCAAAATAAGCCATAACATTTGAGATAGTACACGCGCTACAATATCCAGTTTTGGGTACTTTCTGAAAGGTGAACTTTTTTTTCAAAACCAATGAACTTTTTTCAAATTTGATGGACTTTTTTTAAAATTGATGAATTTTTTTTCAAACCAATGAACGTTTTTTCAAAATCGATGAACTTTTTTCAAATTGGATGAACTTTTTTCACAATCTATGAACTTCTTTTGAATTCGTGAACTTTTTTTCTTTTTCAATTTGGTGATTTTTTTTGCATGCTCGTGAACTTTTTCTGTAATAGGTGAACATGTTTTAAAATAATTAGAAAATATAAACGGTACAGTGTGATGTGCAAGAAATTTCGCGTCTATGTTTATATTCTTTAAACATTTCGCGCAGCAACCATTCATAAGCAGTTAACTCGTCTAGTGGTTAGCCTCTCCGTGTGGAAGAACGACGGCGCGACATCAAATCTCACTCGGGATGTATTTTTTGGCATTCTTTTTGCGCGTTGCGCCATGCACGATCGTGAGCCGGCCCACCGAGCGGCTGCTCGCAAAATAGGAGGTCCCGGCTCGCGGTGAGGCTGCAAGGCGCCCAGCTCTACCGGTGTGGGCTGGCCGGCTGGGTATAGTGCCATATAAACTCTTTTTTTTTGCTTTAGTCATGGGCGGGCAATGGCCCACTCGGCCTTGCGGAAGCTCCGCCAGTGGACTCACCTTCTCTGGTCGTGGTGGTCGGATCCGAGGATGAACGTCTTGGTGTGCTTCTACGTGAAGGCAGGGTTGGAGGCGAGGTGGAGGGCAATGGCTCACGGTGGGTGGGGCTGTTTAAGTAGAACGAGCCCGTGAGCGTGATGCAAAGGCGATCGATGATTTACGGGGTAAAACGACGTACGTGTCGAGCAGGACAGTGGACAGCCGGTGATGAGACGATCTCAGCCGCTGGCATGGCCATGGGAAGCTGCGTGCGTGCGTCGACCTTTCAACTGGATGTACAGACTAGGTAAAGACATGTGATGTGAGTGTACCTCCACACACGCGCATGCATGCATACATGCACAATAATAGATTAGGCGGGGTTCCAAAGCTCTACTGCACGGTTCTGCCTTCCACAGACAAAAATAAAGCACCACTACTCCAGAGGGGTGTGAATGAAAAGAAGCAAAAGGTGACGATGAACGATGGAACTCAAGCACGTACGTCGCCATCGTCTATCTAACCTTAATTACCCCCGGAAGAAATTAACCAAACCAATGCAAACATATAACGAACTGTTCAGCAAAAGGTGTCGTGGCTATGGTACAACATGTTGGTGTGTGCGGTGTGGTTCCATGATCAGGGTGCTGCGGCATAGCGTTCCTTAATTTGCTGCAGGTGCGATGCATGAATGTCGTGCGTCCTCCATCGACCACCGGTGACGATCTCAGCCGCGTCCGGGCAGCCCGCATACATACCATCTTTGGCGATGCTCAATTTTCCTTGCAGTTGGACCTTGGACGTACGTACAGGCATGTGATGCTCATTTATTAATTTTACGTTCGCGGCCTCACCTTTGGGTTACATTGCTGCGTATTACGTTGTTGATCATGGATTAGGTTCTGACTAGATCGATCTTGAGAACCGAGGGAGTCCTGAATTAGGGGTGTCCGGATAGCCGGACTACCATCATCAGCCGAACTATTATCGGCCGGACTATCATCATCGACCGGACTCCAAGACTATGAAGATACAAGATTAAAGACTTCGTCCCGTGTCCGAATGGGACTTTTCTTGGCGTGGAAGACAAGCTTGGCGATACGGATACGTAGATCTCCTACCATTGTAACCGACTCTATGTAATCCTAGCCCTCTCCGGTGTCTATATAAACCGGATGGCTCTAGTCCGTAGGACAACAACAACAACAACAACAACCATTACAATCATACCATAGGCTAGCTTCTAGGGCTTAGCCTCCTTGATCTCGTGGTAGATCCACTCTTGTAAACATCCACAATATCAATATCCATCAAGCAGGACGTAGGGTTTTACCTCCATCAAGAGGGCCGAACCTGGGTAAAACATCGTGTCCCTTGTCTCCTGTTACCATCCGCCTAGACGCACAGTTCGGGACCCCCTACCCGAGATTCGCCGGTGTTGACACCGACACTGGTGCTTTCATTGAGAGTTCCTCTGTGTCGTCACCGATAGGCTTGATGGCCTCTTCAATCGACAACGACGCAGTCCTGGGTGAGACTTTTCTCCCCGGACAGATCTTCGTATTCGGCGGCTTCGCACTGCGGGCCAACTCACTTGGCCATCTGGAGCAGATCGAAAGCTACGCCCCTGGCCGTCAGCTCAGGTTTGGAAGCCTAAACTTCACGGCCGATATCCGCGGGGACTTGATCTTCGATGGATCTGAGCCACAGCCGAGCGTGCCGCGCTGTCACGATGGGCACGACCTAACTCTGCCGCCGGACAACACCTTGGAGGCCGCACACGAATCCGCTCCGACCCATAGCCCGGAGCCGATCGCTCAGATCGAGGACGGATGGCTGGACACCGCCTCGGGAGCTACAACTTCTACGGCGATGGAGCCGAACACTTACCTTGTCCCGCATAAAGCTCATGACTCCGAGGTGCCGGACTCTCTGCCGGACTCCGAACCTCCTGCGCCCCTGCCAGTCGAATCCGACTGGGCGCCGATCATGGAATTCACCGCTGCGGACATCTTTCAGCACTCACCCTTCGGCGATATCTTAAATTCGCTGAAGCATCTCTCGCTATCCGGAGAGCCCTAGCCGAACTACGGCCAGGATGCTTGGGACGCGGACGACGAAGAAATTCAGAGCCCACCCACCACCTACCGTCGACGATCTAACCGACGTACTCGACTACGACTCCGAAGACATCGACGGTATGGACGACGATGCCGGAGACTATCAAGAACCAGTGCCTACAGGACACTGGAAGACCACCTCGTCATACGACATATATATGGTGGACACCCCAAAAGATGGGGACGGAGAAGAAGCAACGGAGGCCCATTCCTTAAAGAAACAGCCCAAGCGCCGACATCAGCGGCGCCGCTCTAAATCCCGCCACAGCAAGAATAGAGATTCCGGCACAGGAGATAATAACACCCCAAAAAGTGCCGAAGACAACCCCCTCCAGCACGATCCAGCGCAGGAGGACGCAGAAGCAAGCCCTCACGAGAGGGCGGCAGACGAAGAGGTCGAGGATGATAATTACTTACCTCCCTTCGGAGACGAGGCAAGCCTCGACGACGACGAATTCGTCGTGCCTGAGGATCCCGTCGAACAAGAGCGTTTCAGACGCAGGCTAATGGCCACGGCAAACAGCCTAAAGAAAAAGCAGCAACAACTTCAAGATGATCAAGACCTACTGGCCGACAGATGGACCGAGGTCCTCGCGGCCGAAGAGTATGAACTCGAACGCCCCTCCAAAAGTTACCCAAAATGCAAGTTGCTCCCCCGACTAGAGGAGGAAGCGTACAAACCTGCATCACCAGCGCACAATACGGCAGACCGACCACCTCGTGGCCGCGACAGAGAGGCGTGCAAGCCCTCCACCAAAACCATACCCCGGCATCGCTCAAAAAGCATGAAGCCACGGGGGAACGTGCCAGACTTGCGGGATATATTGGAGGACAAGGCAAGACAATCTAGATCTATCTATGGATCACGTGGGCGCCCCAAGACCCACGACGAATACCGTCGCGCCGGATACAACTACTCCGGCCGGGCCGAACACAGCAGACAACGCTCTCTCGAGCTACGTCGCGATATTGCTCAATACAGAGGCGCCGCGCACCCACTATGCTTCACTGACGAAGTAATGGATCATCAAATCCCTGAAGGGTTTAAACCCGTTAATATCGAATCCTACGATGGCACAACAGACCCCGCGGTTTGGATTGAGGATTATCTCCTCCATATACATATGGCCCGCGGCGACGATCTTCACGCCATCAAATATCTCCCGCTCAAGCTTAAAGGACCAGCTCGGCATTGGCTTAACAGCCTGCCCGCAGAGTCAATTGGATGCTGGGAAGACCTGGAAGCCGCATTCCTCGACCACTTCCAGGGCACGTATGTGCGACCACCGGATGCAGATGACCTAAGCCACATAATCCAGCAGCCAGACGAATCGGCTAGGCAATTCTGGACACGGTTCTTAACAAAGAAAAATCAAATCGTCGACTGTCCGGATGCAGAGGCCCTCGCTGCCTTCAAACATAACATCCGCGACGAGTGGCTGGCCCGGCACCTAGGACAGGAAAAGCCGAAATCCATGGCAGCCCTCACATCACTCATGACCCGCTTCTGTGCGGGAGAGGATAGCTGGCTAGCTCGCAGCAACAACCTCAGCAAAAACGCTGGCAGTCCGGATACCAAGGACTGCAATGGCAGGTCGCGTCGAAACAAAAACAAACGCCGCATTAACGACGACAGCAATGAGGATACGACAATCAACGCCGGGTACCGAGGCTCCAAGCCCGGTCAACGGAAGAAGCCATTCAAAAGAACCACTCCGGGCCCGTCCAATTTGGACCGAATACTCGACCGCTCCTGTCAAATACATGGAACCCCCGAAAAGCCAGCTAACCACACCAACAGAGATTGTTGGGTATTCAAGCAGGCAGGCAAATTAATCGCCGAAAACAATGACAAGGGGCTACACAGCGATGACGAGGAAGAGACCCGGCCGCCAAACAACAGAGGACAAAAGGGATTCCCCCCTCAAGTTCGGACGGTAAACATGATATACGCAACGCATATACCCAAGAGGGAGCGGAAGCGTGCACTAAGGGACGTATACGCGATGGAGCCAGTCGCCCCAAAATTCAACCCATGGTCCTCTTGCCCGATCACTTTTGATCGAAGAGACCACCCGACCAGTATCCGCCATGGCGGATTCGCCGCATTGGTTTTAGACCCAATCGTCGATGGATTTCACCTCACGAGAGTCCTGATGGACGGCGGCAGTAGCCTGAACCTGCTTTATCAGGATACAGTGCGCAAGATGGACATAGACCCTTCAAGGATTAAACCTACAAAGACAACCTTCAAAGGCGTCATACCAGGTGTCGAGGCCAGTTGTACAGGCTCAGTTACACTGGAAGTGGTCTTCGGATCCCCGGATAATTTCCGAAGCGAGGAGTTAATCTTCGACATAGTCCCATTCCGCAGTGGCTATCACGCTCTGCTCGGACGAACCGCGTTCGCAAAATTCAACACGGTGCCGCATTATGCATACCTTAAGCTCAAGATGTTCGGAAACACGGAACGCTCCCTCCGAACGGAGGAACATACAGCGGCTCTCATGGCAGAAGTACAGAGCAGCCTTTTAAGGCAATTTTCGAGTCCGGACGTTAAACGACCGGACACGGCCAAACGCGCCCGGAGCAACATCAACCAAGACCACCTGGCACGTTCCGAGCACGCGTACCAATGCGGCCTCAACCCCAGCCCTCGCACAATTGTAAGACAAACTCTCCGCGTACATAATTACGTCCTGGAGATACCATGGGCATAGGGGGAGAGGCACAACCACAACAGACCCAGAGTGCGGTTCGACCACACCAGGGGCTCCCAAGTGTGTCGCTCTTTTTATCTTTTATTTCTCTCTTTTTTATACAGAACTCTATTCGGCGGCGAACCTGCCGAACTCATGATGCAACAGCCAGGGAGGGACAAAGGCTGCGATGAGCACTCAGGTGGTCTCCATTACGAGCATTAAATTTGTTAAATACACCATTCCGCGGCCTACCCCTGGAGGGAGACGCCTTTAATTCGTCCAATCCCTTGCTTTCCGCACTATTTGTATCATTCCGCACTCATAGCATATCTTCTCGAATAAAATGCAGAACTTTTTGCCCATAATTGCATTATCTTATATATATATGTTCATTTACGACATGTTGCATCCGTACATTTTGGTACGGCCAAATACACCAGGGGCTTATGTTCCCCGCATTATGGTGTGATAAAGTCCGAACACTTTCACAAGTGCGGCACCCCGAACTTATAGCATTATATGAATCGGCTCCGAATCATGTCTTGGGTCAATAGTTGGGTTTGCCCGGCTCCCAAGTTTGGCACCTTACGTTCCGTTCTATCGGCTAAGGTAGCACTGGGAGAACCACTGCGATTGCACCCCGGTTGAGCCGGGTTAACGCCTCAGTGGAGAAAGCTAAAACTGACTGTCATGATAAGGCGAGAGACTGGTTACTGTTCGAGAGGTCTTTTCGGGTCCTTAAAGACCTATGCCGCTTCGAGCGAAGTACCGGATAATGTCCAACGAAGGCGTGGATAGCGCCCCGAATTCGGTCTTCCGAGTACTAGGGGCTTCGCCGAAATTTAAAATTATAGAATTCTATGGCTAAGTGAGAGTGTTCAAGCACTATAAGTCCGGTTGCCTTGTTCGTTGTGTTGAGCGCCTCCCTAGATGGACCCAAAAATGGGAACAAGAGTGCTCAAGTTTATCCCGAACACCCCAGCACTCGTGGCATGGGGGCTGAAGCCGACGACTTGCCATCTCTCAAATTTAATAAACGGCTGCACAGAAGGTAATATTTTAAATTAACAAGCGTTGCTTAGCGCATATGAACAAAGTTTTCAGCGCACAGGATAACACATTGCGAATTTACTCAATAATTACATCCCTGGGGCACTCATCCGCAATCTTGCGGGCACCCTTCAGGACAGTCTTATAGTACATCTCGGGCGTACGATATTCCTTGCCCGCTGGTGGCGCGTCAGTGATTAGCTTCTCCGCATCCAGCTTGCCCCAATGCACCTTTGCGCGGGCAAGGGCCCGACGAGCACCTTCAATACAGGCGGAGCGCTTGATAACCTCCACCCAGGGGCATGCATCCACCAACCGTCGCACGAGGCCGAAATAGCTCCCAAGCATGGCCTCTCCAGGCCACAGCCGGACTATGAGGCCCTTCATGGCCTGCTCGGCCATCTTGTGGAGCTCGACCAGCTGCTTCAGCTGGTCGCTAGGGGGCACCGGATGGCCGGCCTCAGCATACTGAGACCAGAAGACCTTCTCCGTTGAGCTCCCCTCCTCGGCTCGGTAGAATGTGGCGGCATCAGACACGCTGCGAGGCAGATCTGCAAACGCCCCTGGAGAGCTCCGAATTCGGGTAAGTAACACGTAATTTACATTCACATGCTTGCTTTGCATGAAAAATGCCTTACCCGCCGCTATCTTCCTCACCAACTCAATCTCCTGAAGGGACTTATGGGCATCGGCCTTGGCAATTTTGGCACTTTCGAGAGCCGAGGCAAGCTCGGACTCTCGAGTCTTTGAGTCACGCTCCAAACGCTCATGCTTTTCCATGAGAGCCTGGAGCTCTTGCCGAGCCACCGCCACCCGCGCCTCCTGCTTTTCTCGCTCTGCCCGTTCCGCGGCCGCATTGCGTTCGGCCGCGGACACGGCCTCCTTCAGGGTCGCCACCTCGTTCGTGGCCCCTGCAGTACCCATGTTATCCTTGTTATTTTTTGTTGCAACCTAAATCCTTTTCTGTAAGGTACAAGTTCAAAGTGGTGTTACTCACCTTCTTTGTCCTGGAGCTGCTTCTTGGCGCGGCCGAGCTCTTGCTCGGACCGCTCGAGCTCCTGCTTCAAAGCACCGACCTCCGCAGTCAGTGCGGCAGAGGTCAGCAGCGCAGCCTGCAACCCATATTGACATAATTTTTTAGCAACCCTGCGTATATCTTTTTTTTAGATCCTTAGTCCGGCTTTTCTTTCCGAACACCGAACTGAGCATCAGGGGCTACTGTCTATGCGGTATTACATTGCATATTTTTAACTTCTTACCTCAAAGCCTGATAGAAGGCTACTACAGGCTTCGGTCAGCCCGCTCTTGGCAAGCTGTACCTTCTGAATCACCGCACTCATAATAGTGCGGTGTTCTTCCTCGATGGAAGCGCTCTGCAGCGCCTCCAACAAATTGTCCGGCGCCTCCGGTTGGACGGAAGCTGCCGGCGTCACGGTCTTGCCCTTCGTGCGAAGGGGCCGCCGGCCGGACTTCGGAACCACTGCGGGTTCTAAACCTGGGCAAACGTCGGGTCGGGCCGGGTTTTGGGCCGGGCTTGTAAAAGCCCGACCTTCATTTCTCAAGCCCGAGCCCGGCCCGAAGCCCGAAATACTCCATATTTTCAAGCCCGAGCCCGGCCTGAAGTCAAGCCCGAAGCCCGAAAGCCCGGCCCGAATGCTATTTTCTAGTACGCGCACGTGCAAGCCCGGCCCGAAGCCCGAAAGCGCGGCCCGAAATACAGGAAAAGTGAAGCCCGAGCCCGGCCCGAACTATCTTTCGGGCTGCAAAACAAAGCCTGAGCTCGGCCCGAATGTCAAGCCCGGCCCGGCCCGGCCCGGGTTTTTCGGGCCGGGCTCGGGCCGGGTCGTCGGGCCGGGCTGCCCATGCCCGGGTTTAGCGGGTTCTGATGTGGAGTCCGGTGCAAAGTCCGGGAGGCCGCCTTGTGGCACCTCCGGAGCCTCCCCCTGATGGGTCCCTTCTTGGGATCCCACCTCGGCATCCTCGGTGTCGCGAGGGGTGGAGGCGGTCGGGATGGAGTCTACATCCGACGGAGCCAACGACCCGCTCGATGAAGCGGGGAGATCATCATTGGCCGGACTACAGGCAGCATGCGGCATCAGAATGACACTATGTGACGCAGAAAAAGAAATTATAAATCATTCAGGAATCCGGATACTTACGATCTCGCCGGAGGCCTGGCCCTTGAAGGCCATTCTTCCTCGCCAACGTTGATGTTGGCGGAGCTGTCCGGGGGAATAGTCCTTCCCCTCTTGGACCCTTCGGCCTCCCCTGTTGGGGAAGCTTTCCTCTTCCTCTCTCCCTCCTCTGGGAGAGAGTCCTCTTTCTCCTCCTCGTTTTCGAGGGAGGAGTCCGCCCCGGAGTCGTCGGACACCTGAAAACGGGAACTCTTTCAAGCACCCGTGGCCTCCTTCTTGGCCTTCTTCTCCGGCACCACGTGCGGTGCCGGAACCAGCAGCCTCGCTAGATGGGCGTCTACTGGGTTTTATGGCATAGGAGCCGGGCAGATAATCTGCTCCGCCTTCCTCATCCAGTCCTGTCAAAGGAAAAGGGGAAATTAAAACCCGCATAGAGTCAAACTATGAAAAGCAAGTGTCCCGTAAAGGGGTAGAATCACTTACCTCGTCAGCTTGTTGCTGCGAGCGAAATCCGCGATCTTCAGTCGCGGATGCGGGGGCTTCGGCGCCCTTGAACAGCACCCTCCAGGCGCCTTCGTACGTCGTGTCGAAGAGCCCGCTCAGCGCCTGGTGCTGTTCCGGATTGAACTCCCACAGATTGAATGCCCGCTCTTGGCATGGTAGAATCCGGCGGACGAGCATGACTTGGACCACGTTAACCAGCCTGAGCTTCTTCACCAGCTTCTGGATACAGGCTTGGAGTCCCGTCAGCTCCTCCGAACTACCCCACAGCAAGCCCTTCTCTTTCCAGGAGGTGAGCTGCGTGGGGATACCAGATCTGAACTCGGGGGCCGCCGCCCACGTAGGGTCGCGCGGCTCGGTGATATAGAACCACCCCGATTGCCACCCCTTGACGGATTCCACGAAGGCCCCTTCGAACCAAAGGACGTTGGGCATCTTGCCCAACATGGCGCCTCCGCACTCCGCTTGAGTGCCCTTCACTACCTTCGGCTTGACATTGAAGGTCTTGAGCCACAAGCCGAAGTGGGGCCGGATGCAGAGGAAGGCCTCGCACACGACGATAAACGCCGAGATGTTGAGGATGAAGTTCGGCGCCAGATCATGGAAATCCAGGCCGTAGTAGAACATGAGCCCCCGGACAAAGGGGTGAAGTGGAAAGCCCAGTCCGCGGAGGAAGTGGGGAAGAAAAACGACCCTCTCATGGGGCCTGGGGGTGGGGATGAGCTGCCCCTCGTCGGGCTGCCGGTGCGCGATGTCGCCGGACAGGTAGCCGGCACTGCGCAGTCTCTCGATGTGCTCCTCTGTAACGGAGGAGGTCATCCACTTGCCTCCCGCTCCGGACATAACTGGGGAAGGTTGAGACGAGATGTGCGGGCTTGGACGCTGGAGCTCGAGTATGCGGAGATGGATAAGCAAAGGAGGAAGAAGGCGTAGGTGAAAAGGTGAATCCTTATCCTTTATATGGGCGGGCGAAGTTTACGCGTCCCCCACCGGCCTGGTAAAACTCGCTTATCCGCCAAGCGTCACCATCAATGGCGCGGTTGGGTTACCCACGTCCGTATTGATGAGAATCCCGGATTAAGGGAGAACACGATCTCTGCTTCGACAAGACGTGCCAAGGAAACCGCTTCGCTAAATGCGCTGAGGTGGTAGAGTAAAAAAACGATTCAAGTAATGGCTTGGTAGTGGCGTGACGTCATGCCGCAAAAAAGTCAGCAGATTGAACTTGTGTATATATTATTCTCTCTACGGTGGAATGTGGAATTTATTTTGCAGAGCTGGACACTATCCTGGTGTTCACAATCTTCTATCATTCGGAGGAGGAACCCGCCTTGCAATGCCAAGCAATATACGCGTCGGACTTATCGTCATTGAAGCCTGGTTCAGGGGCTACTGAGGGAGTCCTGGATTAGGGGGTGTCCGGATAGCCGGACTACCATCATCAGCCGAACTATCATCGGCCGGACTATCATCATCGACCGGACTCCAAGACTATGAAGATACAAGATTGAAGACTTCGTCCCGTGTCCGGATGGGACTTTCCTTGGCGTGGAAGGCAAGCTTGGCGATACGGATACGTAGATCTCCTACCATTGTAACCGACTCTATGTAACCCTATCCCTCTCCGGTGTCTATATAAACCGGATGGCTCTAGTCCGTAGGACAACAACAACAACAACAACAACCATTACAATCATATCATAGGCTAGCTTCTAGGGTTTAGCCTCCTTGATCTCGTGGTAGATCCACTCTTGTAAACATCCACAATATCAATATCAATCAAGCAGGACGTAGGGTTTTACCTCCATCAAGAGGGCCCAAACCTAGGTAAAACATCGTGTCCCTTGTCTCCTGTTACCATCCGCCTAGACGTACAGTTCGGGACCCCCTACCCGAGATCCGTCGGTTTTGACACCGACAAGAACCATTCATCAACTTATTACTTGGTCGCCTGCTAGTGGGTTTTTCCTTCGAAAAATAGGTTACAATCCTTGGTCTTCGCATCATTGTGACACATGTAGTCATCTTTATTAAAGTTGATGCAAGACAAAGCAATGCCGTGTTCTATCCTTGCCAAGAATAGGTGGTGGCCTCCGAAGCTCTTTGCGGTTTTTCCTTTCACAAATATAAAAGACCACACGCATTCATCTACTTCAAAGACCGATGGAGAGGCCGGTGGTTATCCTCCTTTTCGAAAAAGAAAAAGACTACACGATTAATGTGTGAACTGCTGAATCAGTGATGTAAAGTTGCATCATCTGTACTTTTCATGTATTAATATGCATCTAT
Source organism: Triticum dicoccoides (assembly GCF_002162155.2). NCBI lineage: Eukaryota > Viridiplantae > Streptophyta > Magnoliopsida > Poales > Poaceae > Triticum > Triticum dicoccoides. Next base: position 628,947,205 of record NC_041391.1, read on the forward strand.
ATATTATGATTTTCCACTTAGTGCCCTATAGATGGTCAATCCCTTCCATTGCATTTTCTATTTGCTTTTCATGATTCTTAGCTATGGTAGAAGCCCCAGATATAGGAAGAAAATCAAAAGGGCATGCTTCTATATGGTGTTTATTGCTATGATGTTTACCGTCGGTGGTACGTTTAGATTGTTGACTATATTTGTTTTGTACTCTGTTCTTCCAGGGTGAACCTTGCTGTGATTTCCGTCTGTTCATCTAGAGGAAGAGATTCAGAGGAAGCAATTGATATATAGAGTTATTGTGGTTCCTATTTTTTCAGGTACATACTTTTCTTGCAGTTTCAATTTAGCTACGAGCTACCTTTGCCAGTATAGTTATTTCTTCATTTCATTACCGGTCCCTGTTGACTACAATGTAACCATGCATTGCCAGCTAAAACGGCAGAAGTTCTTAATCAGTTAGAAAAAGGCAGCCCGATAAATCTTGCTTCAGATTATGTTTCTACTGCCATTGTCCACTCTTCGTTTGTGTTACTGCTTTTTGGACATGTCTGGAATAGGTAACAAGTGGCAAGCCGCTCTTCAACATTGTCGATAACGGCCAAAGAGCTTCTGAATATGAACGTCGTCGATAACAAGATAACTAACTATCTATAGTAAAATTCAGCTACAGTTGCTCAGTTGGTCCATTAGTTACTTCCTTGGTCTTCCTGGTTGCCATTGAATAGATTATTGTTTTCAGTTTTTGTTTTCCTCACGCCTTATTGCTCAAGCATGAGCTATATCTTTGTGATTCACTTCAGTTGCATTGGTTTTAATGCATGCCTTCCTTTTTATTGTGAATGCAAGCTATACTTCAACTAAGTGAAAAATAATTCTCGAGCACTTCCTTCCATTATGGATGCGGACTCCTTATTGTCCTTGATTAACAAAGGGAAAACTAAATGCAACAAATGTTTAGAAAGTAATATTCAGAGTTGGAGTTTTTTTAGTACTGTAGGCTTTTCTTATCAAATTGCAATTGTTTATGGTGCTTTTTTATAATATATGTTTCTGAAATCTAATCTCTTTGTGCTGAATTAGTTGTTGTGGTCACAAGTTAATCTTTTTGCACGTCTTCACTGAAGGGGGCTTGCAGGTTTATCAGAAGCATCTTATCTTAAACAAGGGTCAACAATAACTATTCAGTTAAGCACCCAGTAGAGGTTTGCCTATCATTGTATCAAAGAGTTTACTATTTCCATTTGCTCAGCAAAGTTTTGACACATTCCATCATAATTATCTAATTATAATGCTTTTATGATGCAGGAATAATATCTTGTGATGTGGCTTTCTTGCATCCCATTTGCCTAGTTGCTCCTGAATGGGATACCATTTGGTGGCGTTTACTGGTTAATCCTTTTGCATATGTTTATGAATGGATACTCGATGTGCTCGGTTCATAACGTTGTTGATACATGCCTTCTCTTGCTGATTTCCCCAAATCATGCACATAGCTATTGTATTATGGGTTAGGCAATCTCCCTCTCTAAAAAGTGTGTGTGTG
>NC_041391.1:628949048-628955108 GCF_002162155.2 Triticum dicoccoides
AATACATCCTACCACTAGGTGGTAGTTACCTCTGCTCCCGTTGTCGTCAGATCTAGTCTCAAAGTGGGTATTGATTAACGGGTTTGGATTGTGAAGCTAGTTGGTTGTTTTTCTTTTTTGAAATTAGATTTACTAGTCGTCCCTATTTTTGTGGCCATCGGGGGTGATGTATATAACTACCTCCTATATATAGAGCCCTTCTCAAAAAGCAGTCGTCACATCATGTTCGACACGAGATGAGGAGACGTAGGTATTAATGTTAGTTCTTGTTGTTTTTCATCCTATCTCACACGTACGCATACATGATTGATCAACCACTGATATGATCTCTCGTATTGTAGGTTTGAGCCTCCATTATGTTGCTTCTACTTGATCCATTCTCCGGCGACATGGACAAAGTACGTGGCCGGCGGCGGCCTAGATCCGAGCTGCCAACACGACCCGATGACAACGTTCTACTCCAAGCTCCCTGTTCACGGCATCGTTCAGATATTTTGTAGGAGCTACATATCTAGATTGTGCTCTGCAGCATCGGCCGGCCATGCGTCGTCTTCATACTCTCCGATGCCACTGTCCAGCTTGAGGAAGATTGGTGTCCAGAACCCTCCGTGAGAATCTCCTTTTCTTGTTGAGTGGATGAAGATCTTGTCGGTGGCTTCAATTGAATAGACACAATTCGGAGGAGGTTACTAGAGCCCTCCACGGAGATCCTTTTTTCGTGTAGATATGAATGCTAGCACGGCTATGTTCCATGGCTGAAATCATGTATGCATGCAAGATGTACCCACTAGATCGTGTAATGCCTATCAGATGCATGATCAACTGGCAGTATAAAATAAAATTTATTTTAACATGCACTTTATACTCGCTGGCTGCTACATACTACATACTTTATACTTGTGTTTTGTACTCGCCGGGGGCGGCACACGATCGATATACTACATACTCTAGCTTTATATATCATATAATCTATATTTTTTACTTGCTTAGTACTACATGCTACATACTTCATACTTCATACTCCATACTACGGGAACATAGCATGGATGCTGACGACCTATGGCTCCGTCCCTGGTATGGTATGGTAGCGACATATGAGTAACGAGAATGGGCAACTGCTTTACTCGGCGGCGACAACGGTGATGAAAGGTTGTGCCTAGCCCTACGTGCGATTTCTCCGGCAAGGTGGCAGGCCCAACGATGAAAAGATGCGCGTAGACGGCTGCTCCAGCATGGTGCACACCAAGAACGAAGATGGACAATATCAAGATGGCTGCACGCATCTGCCATCTGCTCCAACATAGCGGACAGCGGCAACGATTTTCTATATATACACCTGCTCTGACTTCACGGGCAGCTTGTCATCGGCGTCCATGGGCTGCTTTCTTGCTTTCCTATAATTCACAGGAACATCATCTTCCTAACGGCGGACTGATCGTCACGCTCGGGACAGAAGCTAGTGAGCTTCATGCACAAAACCATAGATCAATGTTAGCTACTCCCTATGATATGCATGTGTGACATCACATCTGCATCATGTACGTACACGTCATGTGTACTGCTTAAGTAATGATGAAATGCATCAGCTAGATGTATGTACATACAGTATTGTTAATTATGTTCACAATATTCATTGTATGTGTATACTACTCCATACTCCTTGCATATATATATTTCGTACTACTACCACTCCTTTTTTTAGGATACTACCACTCCTTTTATGGAGTAGTACGAAATATATATACGCGTACTATTTTTATTTATTTGAGAGGATATACTACATACTCTATATACTACATACTCGGTTCCTTAAAAAAATACCACATACTCATTTTGTAGAAACTATATACTCATACTATTTTTTTATTTGAGAGGTTATACTCAATACTCTACATACTATATACTTGGTTCCTCAACCAAAAAAAACATAGTACATACTCATTTTCTATAAACTATATACTCATATTCTTTTTTTATTTGACAAGATATACTCCATACTCTACATAATAAATATTCGGTTCCTAAAAAAAACATACTACATACTCATTTTTTATAAACTACTCCATACTCTTTTTTTATTTGACAAGATATACTCCACACTCTACATAATAAATATCCGGTTCCTAAAGAAACATACTACATACTCATTTTTTATAAACTACTCCATACTTTTATTTTATTTGAGAGGATATACTCCATACTCTGCATGCCTTTTATAGGAATGTCCCTACTCTGCATGCTCGATGTGCATGAATAATGCGTACTTGATGTATAAGCTAGGAACCTATTATCCATCCAACCGGCCGGGTGATTAGGCGAAAGATTATAAGGTTGTTGACAAGAGGTGCGCTACTACCTGACTAATTAATTATTTTTTTAGGATAACTACCTTCCCACCTAAAAAGCAGGAATTACTTTCTCCAACTTCAAATTACTACGGCAGCTAGCGGGTTAGAGGGTTCTGCCCACAATCGATACCCAGCGCACCCGGTTGCCTCGCTCCTACGTTCGGGGACACGTGGAGGCTAATGAAGTAAGTGGTAACTACCACTGCTTGTAGATAAAATTTGTCATATATATATATATATATATATATATATATATATATATATATATATATATATATATATTATCACCTTTTGTGTGAGTGAAATATCTATCAGCATTGTACTGGACCATATGCTCTTTGTACTAAATTTGATGTTTTCTACAGAACCATATTTAACTTTGTAATGGATTTTGATTCTTTGTACCGCGGACTAATCCTTCCCTGAGAAAAGCAGACGCTAGATCATTGCCTTGGACAGTCACAGTGCGACAAGGCGCTTCCTACCGGGTTACACTAATAAGTGTTGGCTTCCTCATGTGTTTTTGAGAAATCCTAATGCTAGATCAGTAGTCTCAGTGTTTCCTTTTCTATCTGTTTGCCGTCACTCTGCCTCTATCTCTTTTTGTACCACCTTCATGTAGTTGCGGATACAAGTTTGGTCGCTTAATGGCTAATAAAATTGTCTGACATAAGGTTGGACTGCTTTGAGTTGTTTTAATTTTGATGAAAATGCCGATTGGATTGTTGCATCCTGATATTGTTCGTACATCTTTGATTTGATAGCTTTATTACCAGGTGGATATGACCGCACCCGACAGGTTGCCTAACTTATTATTATGGTGTTGTTCTAAACCTTGAAACCTTTGACGCATTATGCTACATATCATATGAAATGCATCAGTAGAATGCACTGAATCTTCACGACTTTGTAGCCGGGTTGGATATGATTCACCTGGCAGGGCAGTGGCAAACCGCACTTCCTACTAACCGATCATTACCTTCTTGATCACATCGTTGGGACCGGCACCCCGCGCCAAAGCGGTGGGATCGGCACCCTCGCGCCAAAGTGCGATTCTGATCTAGTATCATGATGACCCCGAGTAAAATATAAGGTTGTGAGAGTAAGACCAAAAAATTGCTGGGCACTCACCTGTCAAGCCCTGCAGGGCCGCTCGATTGCCTCACGATTCACAAAGTAGTTGGACCCCGCACGAGTGCATAATAAATTTTAAGTTTCAATCGTTGAAACTTATGTCTTTTTATCTAAATCTTGCGATTTTCTGGCTCGCTCTTACCAAGTTTCATACACATAATTTTAAATGATCTTTTTGTCGGTCGTAGGCAAAAAAATTGTGATTTTATCGGTCGCTCGTACTAAGTTTCAAGAGTTGAAACTTAATATTTATTTTCTAAATTCGTCAAATCATATTCAAAATGGATCTTTTTTGAAGTACCTGAATAATGCCCGAACATTTGTTTTTTGACCATGGCAAATTGAACATTATCGATGGTAATTTAGTGATGCGAAGATGGCAAGTTTAGTTGATTGCATGGCAAATCTGTGCTCAGTGTATGTATTTTCTAGGAAATTGTGGTGCTTGTTAGCTAAACTTGCCATCCTCACGTTACTAAAGTTGTCATAAAAATGTTCGATTTGGCATTTGTCGAATTCCGAATGTTCGGTATTTATCATTTCCGTATTTTCATCCCAAATAAAATATTCTATGCTCCACACCCGCGTGTCACAAATGCTCTTCATGAGTAAGACCTCATACCCATGCTTGTTTAGCATTTTCACCCCGAAGTTTTTTATTTCTTCCATACTTCTCCCAAACTTGGGAGCCGGGTCCATATAGGGGAACAGAGTTTCTTGCAAGACGACAACAACACATTTCAAAGCCTAATAAAGATCAAAAGAGAAAAACAACGACAGTTGGACGGAGCACCCCAAAACCAGAAGGGTCTTGCTTGTCAGCTCGCCATATATACTCTCTCCGTTCCTAAATGTAAGTCTTTGTAGAGCTGCCACTAGATGGACTACATACAGAGCAAAATGAATGAATCTAAATTTCAAATGCATCTATATACATCCGTATGTGGTTTATAGTGGAATCTCTACAAAGACTTACATTTAGGAATGGAGGGAGTAGATAGTAAGTTTTTCTTGCAAAATGAAAACAAATAAATCAATCAACCATCGTGATGTTGCACCTCACCTAGACCACCAAAAGGGTCTTATTTCATTTAAGGTAGAGAAGTAGAAATGCCGGAGATGCATCTCCCCCAGACCGACCCCCTCCCCTTTGATTCAATGGCGTTTCTACAAATGCGCTCAACAGCTTTGCCACGCCAGCCGTGGATGCTTTCGCTCGTCTGGAAACTCGATTTGGCAGCGTCTCCTGCACAAATGCGCTCAACAGCTTTGCCACGCCGGCCATTTCGGTTCTGGAGTAGATGATGACCATGAAGTAGTTGGCTTGTATTTTATTGGCCGTTTCTATCTACCGTACGTAGCATTCCATTCCTCGTGTGTTGCGTTGCACGGTCGACATATGTGTTCGAGACTTCGAGCCTCGACGTGGCAAGCACGACTCCAGTTATAAGGAAAAGTTGTTTTGGCCCAGGGTTGGTGCATTCGACATTTTTTTACACATGCAACGTGTCAATGAACCAGTGCAATCTGAAACCCCGGCTCGGTAGGGGTTCAGCAGCATGTGCACAGGCTCGACCCGAACGAGTGGCCTCTCCCAGCTTTGAGCGAGAGAGAACGGTTGGCTGCCAGAATGAATGCAAAACAATGGCTCACGTACTGACTCAAGACCGGAAACAGCATGCATGCAGATAACTGATGTCTCATACTGTACATCCAAGACTAACCAGGATCATTGAGGCTAATTATACTGCCCCAAAAATGGAGTAACCAGCTAGTATAGTCGATCGGTCCAATCGGCACCACACATACGGCACTCGATCATAATGCATACTAGAGTACTAGATCGATTCACACATACAGTACTTAGTATCCCTTGGAAGTTAGAACTACTCGCAGTACCTCCTGAGCTGATTGATGGGCATGGGCATGATCCCCTGCAGTGCAGTGCAGCTAGCTGAACTCCTCACTCCTCGCCTCCGAGGAGAAGGTCCATGAACATGAAGCTGGTGGCGTCGCGCGCTATGAAGCAGGAGATGCTCGCGATGCAGATCAAGGTGAGGTGGTATCCTGGGTCGGCGGCGAGGAGGATGCGGAGGGCGCGGACGTACATGTAGTGGCGGACGATGGTGAGCGCGAGCTGGAGGTAGGCGAGGGCCAGGGCGCGGCGTGGATGCCGCAGTGCCAGCGCCGCGACGGTCACCTCGAGCACCGCGCAGCAGACCATGGCGAGCCAGAGGGCCCTCCACTCGGCGGCCGCCGCGGCCGTCACCCTGACGCACGGCAGGATGAAGGAAGCCTGCACTCAGACGGCCAGTTTGGCGTGTGATGATCGGATCGGAAAGTCTAGAAGGCATCTAGCCTGACAGTTGATCGGATCGGAAAGCTAGGTTAGTACGTACTCCTACCTGACTGTGGCTGCTGCAGAGGTGGTAGCGGTCGAGTACGTAGTCGGCCGCTGTGGCCATGGCGAAGACGACGACGGTGGCGCGGGCGAGGGCGAACGCCCGTACGCTTTCCGGCCGGGCGGCAGTCTTGTGGTCCATGCTAGGTCTTGGTGTGCTTCTAGGTGAAGGCAGGG
>NC_041391.1:628956058-629000536 GCF_002162155.2 Triticum dicoccoides
CCGGTGACGATGACGATCTCAGCCGCATCCGGGGAGCCCGCGACCCTGCTCCGGTGCTCCCCCTAACCAAATTCCTAAGGGGCATTTTTGTCCCTGCGAGTTTGGTTTTTTCCTGGCCCGCCGTAGACCAAATTCAAGCCCTGTCTAGCCCTGCCAAGTCCTGTCTAGCCCTATACAACCCAGACCACATACGTATAGTACCCTGGTCCGGAAAAAAAAACATCACACGACCCCATGATCACGTAGGACCTGCTGGATCCAATCATTCACACAGCTCCATCAATCTCGCGAGCATTCACGCAGCTCCATAATTCACGCAGTAGATCTCCAGTGGCGCGCGTCTATCTCGTCGCCGGCGATCTCGTCGGACAGCGGGCGCGGCAACGTCGTGAATCTCCAGCGCTCACAGGTACTGCATCCCGCATCCCCCCGCATCCCTCTAGTCTCGCTCGCGGAAACATCGAACGAACTGCCACCGTCATAGGTAGTGGTTAACCTAGCGGGGCGGGTAACCTACCTACCCGGCGGCGCATGCGATCGTGCATCTTGTACCGGTAGTGCCGCTCCTCGTGATCTGTGTTTCTTTAGTGTAGGGTTCACGTAGCGTCGGTTGCCGTCGGCTGTGTCCATCAGGACTATCATTATTTGATGTGGCGGCTAACCTAGTTATCCGGTGGCAGAGGTAATCACAGATCTAGCTAGGTTTTGTAGTGCTGCTCCTCGCGATTGAAAGTGATCACCAGGGTGCCGTGGTCATCTTCCTGACTTGGTTTGGCACATCTGAATGGATTTACATAACATCCATGATCGTGTGCTATGTGTTGATATTTCTTCATTGATAATGTTTTCACATGTGTTGATACATATTATTTGTTGTAGGAAATGGCGGACGAGGAGTTAACTGATATGATGGTAGACATGAAGTTTGGAGAACTGATGAAAGACTGGATAGAAGATTGGTCAGATGATGAAAATTCAGATCTTCGAGATCAGTCAGAGAATGGGAACGAATGGGAAGATTTTAATGTGAGTGGCATTATCATGTTGTAATTTTTTGGTGCCATCCGACAACATTATATTTTTGTGTTGAAAATTTATAGATGGATGTGCATGATGATGGTCAGGAAAACAATTCGGAGCTCTCAAATGAAGATTACATTAGTCAGGTACGTAAGTGAAAAATTTTATTGGCATGCAAATTGAATTCATTCTGGAATATTATATGATAAGTAATTATGTATTTGTGTTGTATTTTTCAGTTCATTTCCGAATGTCATAATGCGTACGACTATTACGGTGAATCCGACGCGGAGCCAGGCCTTAACGACGAATCATTAGATGCACCTGATTCTGGGATTCGCAGTCGTCGGTCATCATGAGTGAGGTATTTGTGTAATCAATGTTCTATGAAAGTAATGTTAAACCATAGAAAACTGTTTTCATGGCTATGTTTTGATTGTGTAGGTGACAGAAGATGATGGGGCAAAGAATGTCCAAGATACTGCCAGTGTAGATGATAAGAGGGATATGTTCATGCAGATAATGGAAATGACTTTTATGTCTCACGAGCTTGCGTATGATTTCTACAACATCTATGCTAGAGTTAATGGTTTCAGCATTAGAAAGAATAAGGTCAGGTATAGCAAAACCGAGTCACATCATATGCGTTATAGGCGGTTTGTTTGTTCCAGACAAGGGAAACGTGACAGCAAGTTGCTAACCGAGGAAGGACACAGCCGTAGGCTCAGAGCCGAGACACACTGCTTTTGCGAAGCACACCTGACCGTCAAGCTTGACCAAAAGCGTGGGCTTTGGTATGTTGCAAGTTTTGAGGACAAGCATAGCCATATGTTGGCAGGACCGGACGAGGTACCTTTTCTTTGGTCCCACAGAAAAATCAAAGAGTACCAGAAGCATGAGATAATGTCCATGGGAGCTGCAGGGATTAGAATTCACGACATGATGGATTCCTTCATCAGCAAACATGTATGGTATGGCGGTGTTGGTTTTATCAGGCATGAAATATACAACCTTTGCGCCAGGGAGAAGAGGAAGCTGCTTTCAAAAGGTGATGCTTCCACAGCCATAGGCATCATGGCCAGTAGGAAATAGAGGGATCCTAGCTTCTTTTTCGAGTACAAGCTAGATAAGGAAGGACACTTGAATATGATGTTTTGGTGTGACTCCCAGTCTCGTCATGACTATGAGGACTTCGGCAACGTGCTTGTATTTGACAGCACATACAAGATGAACCGCTATGGTATGCCATTCATACCTTTTGTTGGTCTTAACAATCACCGGAAGACCACTGTTTTGGTTGTGCCATAGTTTCAGATGAGACCGAACATACATACGTGTGGTTGCTGCAGACTTTTTTGAGGTCCATGTGTCAAAAGATGCCGAAGAGTGCAATCACAAACGCCAATGCTGTGATGATCAAGGCAATTCGCGAAGTCTTGCCAGACGTGTGGCACCGTATTTGTATGTGGCATATAGAAAAAAATGAAGATTCACCTCAGTCACAAGGCATTGAAGGAGTTCCGAACTCTTCTGTACTATAGCACATCCACGGCCATGTTTGAGGAGAGATGGCACGCGTTTTCCAAAAGATGGCAGTCGGAAAGAACTGTAACATGGTTGAGACGGATGTATAAGAAGAGGATACTGTGGGCCGCGGCTTATCTGACAGAGGGGTTTTGGCTTGGCATGAAAAGCAACAAGCTGAGTGAAAGCCTGAACTCATTCCTTCACCTCCACCTAGACGGTGAAATGACCCTGGTGGATATGATTTTGCATTATGAGAACGCCGTTGTACGTATCCGTGAAAACTAGGCGCGAGATGACTGCACGGCCTCACAGAGTTTACCGGTGCCAGTTACTAGCTTGAGGGAACTTGAGATAGCTGCTTCTCACGTCTTCACTCCAGCAAACTTCTATATGTTGCAAGATGATCTTAGAAAAATTGATGGCATGGAGATTGTAGAAATTAAGCTGGGAGACGGATCACATCAGTACATCGTGGCCTGGAAGAATAACCGGAAGAGCCAATTTTGGATGGAGTATACACCAGTAAATTCCGCAGAACCTATACGGTGCAGGTGCAGAAGAATGATTAATTCGAAAGGGTCTACCTTGCAAGCACATATTCCATGTACTGAAGTACTTGAACATATCTGAAATACCAAAGTGTTTAGTTCTTGTTCGGTTCACAAAACAAGTAAGGTTGGGACTGCCCGTGAGGCGCACAAGCGATCTGTTGGGATTTGGTTGGACTAGGGCAGGGGAAAGAATGAAATATAGCCAGGTCAGTGTGTTAGCGTCAGAAGCTATGCATGCGGCATGCAAACACCCAGCTTTGTGGGATCAGTTACAGGATAGTTTGAAGGCTGTGATAGCTAAGAGTGATGAGTATGATCTGCTACAGGAAAATTTGAGCAAGAATACAAATAACTTCAGTAAGTGTGCAGTTGAATATGTAGACGATGGTGAAGGCAACATGGTCACAGTTAAAGATCCTATGAAAGTGTCAAGAAAAGGTGCAACAAAGGTAGATGAGAACCGCCCTATCTGGAAAAATGGTAGACCACTCTCTTTTGATGAGTTGAAAACCCGGTGCGGCGCTTGCAAATTGCTAGGACACACTAAACATAGCAAGAAATGCAAACTAAATCAGAAGTAAGTGTTTGCATGCATGGTGGACTATTAAAAAAATGATCATTTATTAACTTATCTTGTCTTTTATGATGTGCAGAAAAGTGGAGAAGGAAGAAGAGTAGAACACTTGCTTCAATTTTTTACGGATGAATCGAGTGAACAGGACAGTATATCCTTTTCACATTATGGCATCAAATTTAGTTCGACGTTTAACATCGAGTGTTTGGTTCCAGTATATTGTAGCAACTCGATCGACATTTTATTTAGTGGGAGTGTCAACCTTTTACATCTCTAAATAAACAACAAAATCCGACCTAAATAAATTAGTTATACATGGTAGAAAGAATATTGTACATTTCCCCTCCGCACGTCCTAACTGCCATTAAATAAGTAACTTACCACTCCCCACCACACATTCACCCACCTACCACGCGCATCGATTCGAACTCCCCTCTTATCCCCACCTACAGTAGATCGAGAAAACCCTCGCCGGCGACTGCTGCAGCCGCCTCCACGGAGAAAAGCCTCGGCTGGCAGAGAGCGATGATGGAGCTCGCCGGAGATGACGAGGGGTGGCGAGCGCAGTTGACGGAGGTGTGCGGCTGGTTCCCCAGCACGGAGATGTTGGTCAACCACGCGAGTGGCCTCGTCAAAGTCCTCACCGACGTCGAGAAGAAGTGTGCCTTCCCCTACGGCCGCGGCGTCCCGCCGGCTCTCCTACTCGTCTGGGCAATGCAAGAGGCCATGCTGACTGACTCCCCTGTTCAGCGCATAAGGTGGTGGATGTATCGCTCCACCACCATGACGCTGCGGCCAGATCCAACACGCGTCGCGTTGAGGGCGGAGCGCGTCGACGTCGAGCTCGCTCTCCGTGCGCCCATCAGCCCGGACTACCAGGTCCGCCACGTGCCGAAGCCAGTCCCGCCGTTGGGCTCTGACGTCGTGGAGGACGACATGGATGAGGTACTGGTCATCCCTGATGATCATGAGGAGGGCGAGGAGGATGCCGTGCAGATGGTAGCACCGGTCGCCGTCGATGGTGGCAAGACAAAGCCCATCGACATTGAGCTCCTTCCCCTCCTCCCTGACATAGTGAAGGTGGAAGAAGAGGAGGTGGCTGAGGATCAGGTGGCGCAGCTCTCGAACAGGACAGCTGTCAAGAAGAAGGCTTCTCCGTGTGTGGTGCGCCGCTCACACCGCCTCAAATTTCTGAAGAAGTGAAGATGGGCACAGTTGCTAAAGGAGGAGGAAGCTGCTAGTTATCTTAAGTTAGGTATGATGTTATATGTTTCAGCATATAAGTTAACATTATTTTGGGTTTGATGTTGGTTAGGTATTGCTACGTCTTGAGCTTGCGTTGGTTTTCCTTGAAGAGGAAAGGGTGATGCAGCAATAGTAGTGTAAGTATTTTCCTCAGTTTTTGGGAACCAAGGTATCAATCCAGTAGGAGGCTCCTCAAAAGTCCCACGCACCTACACAAACAAACAAAGAACTCACAACCAACGCAATAAAGGGGTTGTCAATCCCTTCACGGCCACTTGCGAAAGTGAGATCTGATAGATATAATATGATAAGATAAATATATTCACTGGGAAAGGACACCGCAAGATTGAACCCAAAGCTAAGCACTTCTCCCATTGCCAGAAAGATCAATCTAGTAGGCCAAACCAAACTGATAATTCGAAGAGACTTGCAAAGATAACTTAATCATACATAAAAGAATTCACAGAAGATTCAAATATTTCTCATAGATAAACTTGATCATAAACCCACAATTCATCGGATCTCGACAAACACACCGCAAAAAGAGTTTACATCGAATAGATCTCCACAAGAGAGGGGGAGAACATTGTATTGAGATGCAAAAAGAGAGAAGAAGCCATCTAGCTAATAACTATGGACCCGAACGTCTGTGGTAAAGTACTCACAACTCATCAGAAGGGCTATGATGTTGATGTAGAAGCCTCCATGGTCGATTCCCCCTCCGGCGGAGCGCCGACGAAGGCTCCAAGATGGGATCTCGCGGATACAGAAGGTTACGGCGGTGGAAATTGTGTTTTGGTGGCTCCCTGGATGTTTTTAGGGTACGTAGGTATATATAGGAGGTAGAAGTACGTCGGTGGCCGCTTGAGGGGCCCAGGAGACAGGGGGCGCGCCCAGGAGGGGTGGGCGCGCCCTCCTATCTCCTAGCCACCTCGATTGATTCTTGACTTGCACTCCAGGTCCTCTGGATCATGTTCGTTCCAAAAATCACGCTCTCGAAGGTTTCGTTCAGTTTGGACTCCGTTTGATATTCCTTTTCTTCGAAATACTGAAATGGGCAAAAAACAACAATACGGGCTTGGCCTCCGGTTAGTAGGTTAGTCCCAAAAATGATATAAATGTGTCAAATAAAGCCCATAAATATCCAAAAGGGATAATATAATAGCATGAAACAATCAAAAATTATAGATACGTTGGAGACGTATCAAGCATCCCCAAGCTTAATTCCTGCTCGTTCTCGAATAGGTAAATGACAAAAACAGAATTTTTGATGTGGAATGCGACCTAGCATAATTCTCAATGTAATTTTTTTATTGTGGCATGATTGTTCAGATCCAATGATTCAAGATAAAAGCTTATAAAACATAAAAATAATAATACTTCGAAGCATACTAACAAATAATCATGTCCTCTTAAAATAGCATAGCCAAAGAAAGCTTATCCCTACAAAATCATATAGTTAGGCCATGCTTCATTTTCATTACACAAAATACTCCCATCATGTACAACCCGGATGACGAGCCGAGCAATTGGTTCATACTTTTTAACGTGCTTCAGCTTTTTTCAACTCTTACGCAATACATGAGCGGAAGCCATGGACATAGCACTATGGTGGTATATGGTGGTGGTTGTAAGGACAAAAAGGGAGAAGATAGTCTCACATCAACTAGGCGTATCAACGGGCTATGGAGATGCCCATTAGTAGATATCGATGTGAGTGAGTAGGGATTGCCATGCAACATATGCACTAGAGCTATAAAAATATGAAATCTCAACAAAAGAAACTAAGTGGGTGTGCATCCAACTCGCTTGCTCACGAAGACCTAGGGCATTTTGAGGAAGACCATCATTGGAATATACAAGCCAAGTTCTATAATGCAAAATTCTCACTAGTATATGAAAGTGACAACATAGGAGACTCTTTATCATGAAGATCATGGTGCTACTTTGAAGCACAAGTGTGGAAAAGAGATAGTAGCAATTGTCCCTTCTCTCTTTCCCGCCGGAGCTCCGCCGAGCGTCGGCCGCGCGCGCAGTCTCTACTTGCCGCTGCGGATGACCACGGCGACGGGTGGCATCGCGCCGGCGCCGTCCCGTGCCGCTGCCGCACCGTCGAAGCTCCCCAATGCGGCGCGGCCGAAGAAGAGCAAAACTTCGGCGAAGAAGAACAAGGTGGCGGACGGCTCCGGCAGCACGAAGGCGAGGGGAAAGAAGCTTGCAGGGCGCTCGACGGCCGCGGCGGCTGCAAAAGCGCCGGCGAGCTCACTCGTTGTGCCGGCCGCCGACGCGCACCACGTGTTCGACGAAATGCCCTCAAGGTGAAAAAAATTCCAACTTTTATTTTCTTGTTATTTTTTTAATGCATCATCACATATAGATAGCTTATTTGCATTGTTCAAAAAACTTTGTAGTCTCAACGATGATGCATACATATCAACTATGGGTTGGATGAACTTGTGGGCATGATTTTGAACTTGGTTGGATGAAGTTGTGGGCATGATTTTGAACTTGTGGGCATGAACTTTTATTTTCATCAACTTGTTTGTGACAAATTTCACATGTTCATTGCATTTTGATGAATGTTTCAACTCATTTTGTGTCTAAAATGCCATGCACGGCGAGTCACGCGCGCTGCTGGAGCGGCGCGCACGCTGCATTATAGCGCGGCTGCTGGAGCCAGCGCTGGCGGCCGCGCTAAACCAGCCGAAGCGCGCGCGGCAAACAGGTTTATTGCGCGCGGCGCGAAGCGCGGCTGTTGGAGATGCTCTAAGTACACACACTCCAAACTCCAAAGGCTTCTCCCAAAACCCATACGGCTATGATGACCGGTGCTCTGTCTAACATTTTGGTCAGGCAGGTAGCCAGTACCATATTTTGACTTGCATCAATTCGGTTCATTTATTTATAGATCTCATTTGAGAGAGATTTAAGGAAGTTTCAGTCAAATAACATAACATGTGAAAGAGAAAAAAACTCTGAAAATAGAATTTTGCATGAATCTTAATGTAAGATCTCGTGGATATAGTATATTGAGACTTAGCGAGACGGTTAGTTATTTTACTTTAGCTGTCTCGGCTTTGAGTTACTCCTCTGTAAACAAATATAAGACGTCGTAGACCACTACTCGTAGAATCTATTTTTTTTACATTTGCTATAGAGGGAATAGATTATTGTGTATTACGTTGCTAATCATGGATTAGTTTCTGACTAGAGAACCATTCATCGACTTATTACTTGATCGCCTGCCAGTGACCTGTAATCTACTTGCCTGGTTGTTAGAAAGTTATTTTGGCAACTGATACATATTTTCGTACCATTCTAGAGCATCTCCACTTGCCCCCCCCCTCCAAAAAAAACCAAACAAGCTCCAAAGGCCTTTTTTATTGCCGGTGGTAAAAAAAGGTCCAGTCGCGTCCCATAAGCCCACTTTTCGTCCGATTAGGGCCGAATTTGACGCCTGCGGACCCAGACCGCGTGCCGGGGGAAACATTTTTGGCGTGAAAGCCTGGTGGACCCGCTGAGTCAGTGATCAGACGCGTTCGCCGTCCTCATCGCCTCGGTTTCCCACCGGGAATCAATGCCAAGGCTGTCGCTGGTCAGCCTTCCTTTGATTCCTCACGGGCAGCGCAGTGAAGGCGCGCCGACGCGCTTCCCGTCCCCTCCCGCCACGCGTACACACGCATGCCGCTCGCTCGCCGCCCACCCGACGCTATAAAAGACGCCTCTCCCTCGCCGGTGGCCGCACACACTCCTCTCCCCCCTCGCCGAAGACGACCCTCTCGCCCTCTCGCCACCGACGCCTCCTCTCTCCCAGTCGACGCTCCTCCTCTGACGACCATGGCCGAGCGCTACCCCGGCGATGGAGCGGCGGCCAATGGCTTCGGCCGCCACAGCCTGCACGAGGATGAGGCCCGCCTCCTCTACGAGGTGGACTACTCGGCCCCGCCGAACATGCGGGTGTCGGGCTCCTGGAGGCTCAGCGCTGGCGGCGTCCCGGTGCCTCCAGTGCCCACCGGCGCTCACCGGCGCGCTGAGATCGCGCGTCGGTCGTCGTTGCCGGAGCAGGCGTGGAACCATCCGAGGTACGCCCCCGACAGCTACACGCTTTGGACGACGTACTTCGACCGCCACCACGAGGAGCAGCTCGCCTCCACCAACGGCATCGAGCCCCACGGCTGCCTCAACTCTGAGGGACATCGCCAATGGTGGGGCATTCCCGGCCGCACCCTTGAAGCCGTCCTCGAGCACATCGAGGCTAGCAACACACCGCGCTTGAAGTACCCGGCGCCCCCTCCTTCTCTCGCCGCCACGGCAGCTCCTGGACGCCGCGGCGAATGGAGACGGCCTCCTCCTCCTCGTCGGTCTCCCTTTCCTTCGTATCGCCGGCACTCCGCCCCGTCAAGCGGGAGCCACAGGAGACGTTGCTCGGGCGGCGCACCCGCAGCGGCGCCCTCGTCATCAACGAGGGTGGTCGTGGCCCCTCTCCTCACTCTTCCCACCTCGTCTGGACGAAGACCGAGCCGGGGCTCCTCGCCGTGAATAAGGAGCACGAGGCCATGGCTGCCGATGAGGAGACCGGCCTGAAATGGGCGCGGGACGACTACGTCCGGCAGTAGATGGAGCGCCAGCGCCGCGCCCTCGAGGAGATCAACGCCCGGCGCCGCGTCCACGCAGAGGGCAGCATCGTCATCCTCGACGACAGCGACGAGGAGGCGCCCGGGCCGTCCAACCCCCATGAATCGGCGACGCACGCCAGGGGTGCAGCAAGGACGGCGGCGACGATGACGGCGGCGACGACACCAACTTCTAAAGGCTCCTCGGCATGTAGAAGGCGGGCGGCGGTGGCGGCGGCGGTGGCTAGTAGTAGTAGTTTTTAGTTTGCTTTTAAATTTATGTTTTCAATTTGTATAAATTACCAATGGAACGCGTAAATTTTCTCCAAATTTGTGTCATGTTTGGCGAATTTTGGCCGAGTTTGGTTTTTAAAAAACAGCGTCTGGGACGAGCTTGGGGTGGCGGTTGGGAACCGACCGCCCCCACGCCAATTTTTTCGCTGGCGCGCCCCCAAGCGGCGCTAGTTCCAGCCCCCGGGGGTCCGAACAGTTGGAGATGCTCTTTCATGCCCATGTAGCATGCAATTGTCGGTTTTCTCTGTTAATGACTACATGCGTCTCATCATATATGCCTTGCACCGGCATTTTTTTTCTTTCTTTCGAAAAGCAGGTTACAACCCTCGGTCTTTGCATCATTACAATGCATACATCCATCTTTATTAAAGTTGATGCAAGACAAACAATGCACCATTCTATCCTTGTCAAGAATAGGAGGTGGGGCTCCAAAGCTCTACACGGTTTTCCCTTTCACAAATATAATGGACCACACACATTCATCTACTTCAAAGAGCAATGTAACGTTTTTTTAGAAAAAGAGGCTACAACCCTTGGTCTTTGCATCATTGCTATGCACACATCCATTCTTATTAAAGTTGATGTCAGACAAGCAATGCATTGTTCTATCTTTGCCAACAATAGGGAGTAGGGTTTCAAAGCTTTACATGCCAAACTTGGGAGCCGGGTCCATAGGGGAACGGAGTTTCTTTGCAGTACGAAAGCAACACATTTCAAAGCCTAATAAAGATCAAAAGAGAAGAAAAAACCGGCAAATTTGACAATTTTGACATGTGGACGAAATCAATTCACAGAATGAACTGGTTGTCAAACTATTTCACACCCCTGACCCTTTTGTGTAGCGCCCGCGACGCCGGCGCCACACCCTACGGTGCAGCGCCTAGCTAGCGGGCGTTGCACGCCAGTCCACAGTGGCAGCCCTGGGCCCCGCACCCAGCTGTGCAACGCCTATAGCTTAGGCGCTGTACATTTAAAGTGCAGCGCCTAGCGCTTGGGCGCTGCACTGTGACTTATCCGGCTGGCCCCTCCTCCCCCACTCCCCCCCACCACACACTCTCCCACTCCCAACCTGAGCTTTCCCCCCTCTCCCACTCTCTCCCTCTCTCTAATCCTCTCCCAAATATTGCAAATCTGAAGAATTTGTTCGTGGATTTCGAAGTCAAACCCTCCCTCAAGGTAATCTTCTCCTATCCCCTTGTTTTGATCCAAGTAATGTTATCAAATTGCTCATTTATTGCTAGTTTGGGGAAACCCTAGTTTTGTTTGGTTCTAGAGATTTGCATGGAGATGTGAGATGTTTGTTTGCCAATTTCCTATGATTAGGCTTTGTTAGTATGTTAGGGTTATTCTTATGGGTGTTCTTATGTTGGTGCTAGGGTTAGGTTTTGGGCTAGGGTTATGGTTTTGGTTAGGGTTATGGTTAGGGTTAGGGTTGTTGTTTCATACATATATTAGGGTATGTATCCTTGGATTATTACTAATGGAAGCAATGTTACCTTGTGTTCTTTGAATGCTTATAGGGATGGAAAGAACATGTGTGTTTGTTCATCATGGGGACAAAGACGCCTTCTTGAAAGGCAATATTGAACCGGACCCGGATGAGATTGACATGGTGTTTGATAGTAGTCCTAGCTATGCGGAGCTCTTGCAACAAGTTAGGAAAGATTTGAATTGGATGGACCCTAGTGATATCGTTGAGTTGGAAGGAAGGCATAATGTTGGTTTTGGAATGCACATCCGTTGGAAGACAATGCGTGTCAACTCGGAGCAACGTTGGGTTGCATACAAGGATACAATGGCCAAATCACTAGACAAGGCTCTTGAGTTATTTGCAACGAAGAAGGTTGATTCAAGGTTGCATTTGGACTTGAACCGGAGCCCCTCCCCTTTGGTTGCTAGTAGCCCCCCACCCTTGAAGCGAGATGAAATTGTTGAACCTCTTTTGACCCAAGAAGTGAGGCCAACATTGAGCCCGTTTACAAGCCACCAAGATGAAGCTTTGCAAGAGGAGAATGATGAGTATGCGGACGATGACAATGAAGTTGATCACCATGACAACAATGTGGGTGATCTCGACAAATATCATTTGCAAGAGACAATGGACCATTCCATCCCTTTTTCCCATGCATATGCATCGGACTCGGATGACGATGGTCCCAACGAACAAGTTGATGCGGAGGGGTTCACGGTGAAGTAGGCCTTCGCTTTCGAGAAGGTATTCGGTCGTGATCATCGAACTACATTGTTCAAGGATGTTAGTCTCGCGGATGAAGCCGTGGTAGATGGTGGCCAATGTATATCTGTTGGGGTTAGGCCAAGCTCTCACCATGATTTGGGAGATGACAAGAACCGGATTGCAAAAGGGTCTAAGTTCGAAACCTTCTTGGAATTGAAGATGTGGCTCGACAACTACTCCGTAACGCATTATCGTCCACACAAGGTGGTGCACTCGGACGTCAATGTGCGCTACACCGTTGCATGTGCATGTGAAGATGAAATATGTCCGTGGATTGTGCGTGCAAGACCATGGAAAGGAGGTCCCACTTGGCACGTAGTGAGTTGTGTGCCAACTCACATGTGCCAAGGCAAAAGGGTGGATGGCAAGATTGTGTCCCAAGACCACAAACAACTCACGTCGGAGTTCATCGCTTACAAGCTCTCCAACTCAATATCCACACTTCCAACAATGAGCGTCCAACATGTCATAGACCTTGTGAAAGCCATCTTTCATTACAAGGTGAAGTACGACAAGGCATGGAAGGCGAAGCAAGCCGCATTTAAGATGTTGTATGGTACTTGGGAGGAAGCATACAACCGAATCCCTAGGTTGTTGTTAGCCATGGCCGCGACAAACCCGGGCATGGTTCATGTGGTCGAGCCTCATGGGCACCAAACAATGGTTCATGAAGGAAGGAAAGTCCGAGTATTTGGTCGTGCATTTTGGGCGTTCGAGCAATGCGTGAGGGCTTTCGAACACTGTAGGCCGGTCATCGCCATTGATGGCACGTTTTTGACAGGACAATACAAGGGCACCTTGTTGGTTGCGATAGCAAGTGATGCCAATAACCGGGTGTTGCCATTGGCATTTGCTTTGGTTGAGGTGGAGAACAATGACAACTGGGAGTGGTTTTTGCGTCTTTTGAGGACAAAGGTGTTACCTGCTCAAAAGGAAATTTGTGTCATATTAGATCGACATCCAGGAATTCTTAACGTGGTGGAGGTTGACATTCCCGGGCATGCTTCGTTGCACCATCGATGGTGCATGAGGCACTTTTGTTCGAACTTCTATAGAGCATGTGGCCTTAAGGAGTTGGCCGATGATCTTTAAGATTGTTGTCTCGCTTTCTCCGACAAGCGCTTCACCACTTTGTACAACAAATTGCTTGCACACAAAAAACTTGATCCCGGGGGTCAAGACTTTCTCAATAGGCACATTCAATACTGGAACAAGTGGGCACGTGCTTTTGATGAAGATGGCCGGAGATACGGTCAAATGACAAGCAATATGGCCGAATGCTTCAATAGGGTGCTCAAAGGTGCACGTGGATTACCCGTGACGGCAATAGTTCAATACACATTTGACAAGATGAATGCGTACTTTGTAAAGTACTCGATGGAAATGGATGCACAGATAGCGGGTGAGAACCCGCGCAAGTACAAGTACAAGTTCCCACCCAAGGTTGATGAATGGTTGGTATTTCAATCACGGAAGGCGGACTCGGAAGAAGCTATATTATATGACAATGAAGAGTGCAACGCCCGGGCTGTAGGCGTTGCACTATATAGTGTGGCGCCTGCATGCTAGGCATTGCACAACTCTGTAATTATCCAGAGAGCAACTGAAAAGTGGCAAGTTACAGACCTGTGTGGCGCCTAGCGTGGAGGCGCCACACTATACAGTGCAACACTAGGGTGCTAGGCATTGCACTGTATAGTGTGGCGCTTGCATGCTAGGCGTTGCACAACTCTGTAACTATCCAGAGAGCAACTGAAAACTGGCAAGTTACAGACCTGTGTGGCGCCTAGCGTGCATGCGCCACACTACACAGTGCAACGCCCGAGCTCTAGGTGTTGCACTATATAGTGCGGCGCCTGCCTGCTAGGCGCCACACAGGTCTATAACTATCCAGAGAGCAACAGAAAGAGTAACAAGTTACAGACCTGTGTGGCGCCTAGCAGGCAGGCGCCACACTATACAGTGCAACGCCAAGGTGCTAGGCGCTGCACTGTACAGTGTGGCACCTGCTTGCTAGGCGCCACACAGGTCTGTAACTTGTTCCCTGCCTTCTTTTGCTCTATGTTGCCCTGCCTTCTTTTGCTCAAACTGGGTGACTTTAAGTCATAGATAGTTGCATCATAGAAGAAACAGTAATTTCAATATTACTATGAGCTAAGACATTTCGTAGAGTGACCATCAGGACAAGTTCAACATTACTAACAGCTTCAAGTTCAACATTACCTAGAGTGACCATCATGACAAGTTCAACATAGAGTGACCATCACGACAAGTTCAACATTACCACCAACATAGAGTTCAACATAGAGCTACAACTAACATAGAGCTACCATTACAAATAGAGGACGATGACTAGTTCCTTGAGCGCTTGTTGGCTCCTCCCCCCCTCCTAACTCCAATCTTCTTCACCTTCCTAGGAAGAGGAACCCGCGCCGGCTCCGGCTCCGGCTCCGGTTCCTCCACGTCATCCACATCGTCATCCAAATAGTCATCCAAAGCCGCCATCCGCGAGGTGCCGACCGTCCTTCTGCCTTTATGGGTGAAGTCTTCAGGTGTGTATTTGTTGATTCCCCTCCTAGGGTTTAACTTGTATGCAGACCGGACCTTGTATGTCCCCAAGGTCATATCATCATCAACCTATGCATCAACAAAAGATATGGAAAAACCGTGTGTGAGGATATAGTTAGCAATGCATCAACAATTGGATATATGCTCATGCCATACCTCTTGGGTGATCACACCCACATCCTCATCCTCCAAAGGATCACCATGGCCCTGGCCCGAAGTGGGATCTGATGGTGTCGCCGACCTAGACCGTTCTGGTGATACATACTCGGGGTCACGACAACCGAAAAGGTTTGATAAACGCCTTAACTTTTGGCCCTGGCGCTGCAACATGTACAAGTGAATGAGACATCGAACGTAGCAATGAACATGTTAAGTGCTAGTTTGAAGGAGATGTGAACCTTAAGGAATGCTCGAAGTGCACATCGCTTTTGCCAGTCGGGGTTGTTCCCAGAATAGTGTCGGTCTCATCAGCTGCTTTCTTGATCTGGGCACGCTATGAACAGAAACGGTATTAACATGTTAGGTAAGCGAAGATGAGAATACTACGAATGGAAAAGCAAAAAGGGCAAATACCACAAAGTTCATCATTGGAGCTGAAGGGATCACTGAGTTGCCTTTCTTGACTAATGCGTTGTACTAGTGCTGGCTAGCGCATCAAAAACGGTGGGATCCTCCAAGATCTCATCAGCATATGCCGGCTTGCATACCTACACACATGTACTTGCAAGAAACCATGTGAGATAGTTGTTGAACGCGATCGGGCAGTGCTCACGAAGACGCGCTCGTTTTCCAGCCCTAGCTTGCTCCACAGTAAGCGCGAACTTTACGACATACTTCCTTTGATGCGAGGCCCAATCCTTGATCTTCCGCTGCTTTTTCCTATCCAACCTACAAGTTAAAAACAGAATATTACCACCATTGAAACCGCCGAGAAACCGCGAGCCGTGTAGCACCTTGTCTGTGTCCACCCACTGCGGCGGAAATGACTGGAACAAGCCAAACTGGCGGAACACCCGATGTGGCAGGTGAAGCTCAACCGCCCAGTTGCATATGAGTGGGCACCGCATATGCCAGAGATCCCTATCCCTAGTATACATCGGATTCAGCCTGAACTCTATAGGGTTACCAAAACTCTCTCCTTTTCCATACGGCTCCCATTCCACCTGCAAAATAGGATAGAATGCAAAATTGATATCGAGTTACGATAGAAGCATGATAATCACTTATGCAATGTCGATTCACCTGCTCAGGCATGATCGTGTCCAGCTTGCTCTTGTACAACTTGTACATGACCGATGGATCATCCGTCGTCTCATTTAACACATCCCACTTATGAGCCCAAGTGGGGAGCCGTAGTGGGTCGTTTTTGTCGTCCCAATCCTCGTACTTCATGATCTTTGGTCGTTAAACTGGCAAACGCTCCCAGCTCCATATGGAAAGTGCGATCATACAACCACCAATACCTCCAGATGGCCTACAACAGGCTTCGTCCAGCTGCACATAAAAGAGAACATAGTTGAATTAATAGCAAGATCGCATTGATAATGTAGCAATGAAGTGAAAAAGAAACAACTTCATACCTGTCGATACAAATAAGCCAGTGTCGCCAAACCCCAACTCCATTTGCTATCGAAGATGGTCAACGCCTTCAGCCACATCCATGGAGCATTCTTGCCTGTGCCATCAGCAAACATAGTCCTGGATATCACGTACCACATGTAGACACAGGCATATGTCTTCACCGTGTCCTCATTAGCATCCTCAGGGCAAGTACCAAAGTTCGATTGAATCCACGTGAACGGAGCAGCGGCTGCAACTCTTTCCTTCTTGTCTTCTGCTTCTGGTTCACGAGGCTCCGGAGGAACCATACCGATAAGGGCATGCATCTGCGCGTGCCACCCTTCAGAATCGGTGTTCATACACAAAGGGTTCCCATCGATAGGAAGATCGGTGATCATATCCATATCCTGGAGCGTCATGGTCATCTCCCCGGTCCGAAGATGGAAAGTGTTTGTCTCCGGCCTCCAATGATCAATAAGCGCGGTGAGTGCTGCAGCATTGTTGGGTGGCGTCGACCGGCTGACCAACTGAATGAAAGGGAGAAGTCCTGTCTCCCTTACATACGGTGTGTACCGCTCATCATAGTGCATCCACCCAAGGGTGACCCCGTGAGACCGAATCTTCAAAGGTGCAAGCTCCTACAAACAAACAAGCAAATCATTACATATGGGGCATTTGTGTTTAAATAAACATGAAATTCATAACACCGGCAACTTTCATTATTACCCGCTGCTCCACCGGCATAGCATACGACCGGTGTTGTTTGTCCGAGTGATCATCGAGAAGCCAAACCATCCTAACAATAAAAAAAACTTTCTTGTCAACACAATTATCTTTGGAATACAAATAACTAAACTACGCCTACTAGATGCAAAATTCAAAGCATATGTATCCAAAGCATTCTTGTCAAATAAAATATAAGTTGAACACAAATAAACTAAACTAGGCCTACTTCATACAAATATATTTTCCATAGAAATAACATGTCAACCTATGTATCCAACCATATTTTTTCGAAAAAATAAACTAAACTAGGGTTCCAAAATCAAACAAACAAGAGTTCTAATACATGCAAGATTCTAATCTAATCAAATCAAACAAAGGTTCCCCAAATCTTCAAAATCTTCAAAATACTATATTTTCTTTGGATAGAAAGAAGGAGATCGGAGGAGAGTACCTTCTAGGATGGATTGGTGACGAAATCCACGGACCAAATCGTCGGATTTGAAGGATTTAAGAGAGGGGATTGAGAGGGGGAGTGGATAATGTTAGGAATATGCAACTTGTATTCCCATGAGGCCATAGGCCGATATATATACATGCACAGGTGTGGAACATATGCAGGAAACCCCTTATACAACGGGATAAATACAAAGGGGTACATGACTTATATTATAACTCTAACACCCCCCCTCAAACTCATGGTGGATGAACAACACTGAGTTTGGAGAGATAAAAGCCATGTTGTGCTCTAGTCTGGGCCTTCGTCAGGAAATCCGCCAACTATAACTCGAAAGGCACATACTGAAGAGCAATAACCTGATCCTGCACACTAGCGCGCACATAGAAAGCATCAACACCAATATGCTTGGTGAGCTCATGCTTCACAGGATCGCGCGCAATGCTGATAGCACCTGTACTGTCAGATAAGAGCAGAGTCGGTGTAGTGACAGAAACACCAAAATCCTGAAGTAACCACCGTAACCAAGTCACTTCTGCCGTCAAAAGAGCCATTGCTCGCAACTCAGCCTCGGCACTCGAACGGGAAACTGCAAGCTGTTTCTTCGTCTTCCAGGCAATGAGAGAACCACCAAGAAAAACACAGTAAGCAAAAAGTGAACGGTGATCTGAAGGATCACTAGCCCACGTAGCATCCGAATAGGCCTGAAGCTGTAAAGAACTGGAGCGAGGAAAGAATAGACGGTGAGAGATCGTGCCTCGAAGATATCGAAGAACACGAAGGAGATGACTATAGTGAACCGAGGTGGGAGTAGAGACAAACTGACTCAGAATATGAACCGGATAAGAGATGTCCGGACGAGTGACAACTAGATAGACAAGACTGCCAACAAGATGACGGTATCGCGTCGGGTCAGGGAGAGGATCACCATCAGTAGAACGGAGGTGAACATTGAGCTCCATAGGAGTCTCAACAACGCGCTCGTCAGTAAGAGCAGCACGAGCAAGAAGATCCTGGATATACTTTTCCTGGGATATAAAAAAGCCATCAGAGGTAGAAGAGACTTCAATCCCAAGAAAGTAGCGAAGAGGTCCAAGATCAGACATAAGAAACTGCTCACTAAGACGGGCCTTTACAAAGGCAATATACTCGGGGTCATCCCCCGTGATGATCATGTCATCAACATAGAGAAGAAGAAGAGTCCGACCACAAGGAGAAAGGTGAATAAACAATGCTGGATCATGAGCACTTGCTGAAAAACCAGCAGCAGTGATCACAAAGGCAAAGCGCTCAAACCAGGCGCGGGGGGCTTGCTTAAGGCCATAGAGAGAGCGACGAAGACGACATACCATGCCATCAGGAACAGAATACCCAGGTGGTGGCTGCATGTAGACCTCCTCACGCAGCTCACCATTAAGAAAGGCATTCTTAACATCAAGCTGAGATATAGACCAGTAGCGTGCAGAGGCAACGGCAAGAAGTGTACGAACAGTGGTCATATGGGCCACAGGAGCAAAAGTCTCGTCATAATCACGACCGTGCTCCTGCTGAAAACCACGAGCCACAAGACGAGCTTTGTGACGCTCAAGAGAACCATTGGAGCGAGTCTTAACCTTGTAGACCCACTTACAAGTGATCGGACGGACTCCGGGAGGAAGAGAAACAAGATCCCAGGTACCAGTGCGTTCAAGAGCAGCAATCTCCTCTGCCATCGCAAACTGCCATTCAGGATGAACAACAGCCTGACGATAAGAAGTCGGCTCAAGAACAGGCGGACGAGGACGAGAACGCAAGCCATAAGTAGGCTGAGAGGAAGATGACGACTCATCCACAGAGGCATCGACTGGTGGTGGACAACGAGTGTAATGCTGAGGAAAAGATGGAATAATAGAAGGAGGAATCGTCAAGGTAGAATCGGGGGGTGGCGACGAAGAAGTCACCGGAGATGAAGGTGTAGAATCCGGTGACATGCTGGGAGAGGAGACCGGGGAGGAAATCACCGGAGATGAAGGTGAAGAACCCGGTGACATGCTAGGCGAGGAGACCTTGGAGGATGGTGGTTGCAAATCAACTAGAGGTGGAGAAGGAGAGGAAGTGGAAAGGAGAGATACAGGCTCGACGGGGGTGATAGGTGAGTCAGGAAAAGTGAGGAAAGAGATATCCTGCACTGAAAAAGTCGAGGAAGATGGGCGTGGGTAGAAGGGACGAGACTCATCAAAAGTCACGTCTCGAGAGATACGCATCCGACGACCGATAGGATTCCAACAACGATAGCCCTTATGCTCATCACTGTAGCCTAAGAAGACACACTCAACAGACTGAGCGGTCAGTTTGGTGCGTTCGCGAGGGGCAAGAAGAACATAGCAAACACAACCAAACGAGCGAAGCATCGAATAATCGGGAGAACGATCAAAAAGTCGCTCGAAAGGAACACCACCCTATAGAGGAGCGGAAGGCTGTATATTGATAAGATAGGTGGATGTGGAGACGGCCTCAGCCCAAAAATGAGGCGGGAGAGAGGCAGCAATCATCAATGCACGAGCCGTCTCAAGAAGATGTCGATGCTTTCGCTCAGCCACACCATTCTGAGCATGAGCACCAGGACAAGAGAATTGAGAGAGAGTCCCTTGCTCAGCAAGAACACCACGCAACATCTTAGAGATATACTCGCCAGCGGAGTCAGCACAAAAAACACGAATGGGTGAAGAGAACTGAGTATGAACCATGGCAGCAAAACGCTTATAAATAGACAACACCTCAGAACGAGAAGTCATGAAATAAAGCCATGTGTAACGAGAGAAATCATCTATGAAAATAATATAGTATTTATGACCACCTTTCGAAGCGAAAGGGGCCGGACCCCATACATCAGAATGGACTAAATCGAAAGGACGCTTGGACACTGACTCACTATGTGAATACGGTAACTGAATCTGCTTGCCAAGATGACAACCCTGACACTCTAAAGAGACATCTCCTGAGACAGACCCCAGAAGACCTTGACGAACTAAAGAAGACAACCGAGAACCACAGATGACCAAGTCGATGATGCCACTACTGGAAGGAACCAGTAATGGAGGCGACAGAAGCGGAAGAACTGGCGATGGTGGTGGCAGCGGAAGGAACATGAAGCCAGTCCAACTCCCAAAGACCCTGAGAATCACGGCGGCGAGGGCCAGCCCCAACCAGAGTGTGCGTGCAATGGTCCTGGACAGAACAAGAGTCACTGTCAAGGATGACGCGACAACCAGAATCAGTAAGTTGACCAGCAGAAAACAGATTCATGGTAAGTCGAGGAACATGAGCAACATCAGGAACAGAATAAGAAGGAGTGGTAAGATTGCCTCTACTAGCAACAGAAAGTGGAGTACCATCAGCAGTGAAGACATGAACAGGAGAATCCAGTGATCGAAGAGAGGACAAAGTGGAAGAATGAGAAGACATATGAAAAGAAGCTCCAGAGTCCAGAACCCATGGGGATGTACCTGACTGTGTAGAGGGTGATTGCTCAGTGCGGGAAGCATCAGTCACAGAACCAGCAGTACCCGTCGAGGAAGAACCTGAAGCCGCGAGCAGACGCTTAAGTCTCAGAATATCCTGCTCAGTCAAAGCAATGGCTGAAGCTGTCGAGGTAGATGACGAAGTTCCTGAAGATGATGATCGCGCCTTGCGCGGGTGTTTCTTCTTCGTGTAGCACTGAGACTCAAGATGACCATCATTGTTGCAATAGTCGCAATATGGACGGGGGCGACCTGAGCCTCCAGAAGGAGTGGGCAAGAGCGGCGGAGCACTCGAGCGAGAAGGGGTCGGTGCAGCAGGTGGCGCAGGAGCATGAGTAGCGAGCACAGAGGGAACCTCCAGCAAACCAGCACCACGTAAGCGAGTCTCCTCAGCACGAATCTCGGAAAGCGCCTCCATGAGAGAAATGCGACCACGAGCAAACAACTGAGCACGCCGGGGCTCAAACTCCTTACGGAGCCGAGACAGGAACTCATAGACGCGATGAAACTCCAAATTGGCCTGGACAGCCTGGCAACAGGGGCAGGTACGACAACCAGCACTGCGGAGAGAATCAAGCTGGCGCCAGATAGCAGAACTCTGTGCATAGAAGTCATCAACAGTAGAGTCACCCTGCTGAAGAGCATGCTCCTGACGGACCACAGAAAGGTATAAGGCATCACTAGAGGGCTGATAGTACTGACGAAGATGGGTCCACATCTCAAAGACAGTAGGAAGACCCAGAAACTCAGAAGCAAACTGAGGCAGAACACTAGCAGTGAGAACAGCTGCAGCACGAGCATCATCATCAAGCCACTGGGTGTAAACAGACAGAGCACCATGATACGTCTGAAGAGCCTCCTCATAAGCCAAAACCCTCTCATCATAAGCACGATCAGTAGCCTCATCAACAAGCTTAGCCGCATCCTTGGCGGCCTGATTAGCATCCGGAGGAAGAACCGGTGGAGTCGGCGGAATAGGAGCCACCGGAGGAACCAGACGTGGCGGACAGCAGACCTCGCCAGAAAGAACACCCCAGAGACGGATGCCACGCATGTGAATGCGCATGAAGCCAGTGAACTCAGTGTAGTTAGTACCATCGAAGATCACCGGACAGCGAGGGACAGCAACATAGCCCGATGCAGCAGACATTTTTTTTAGGCAGAGACCAGCGGGAGCAGGAGATCAGGGCCCCGTCGCTTGGGGCCTGCTGGGAACGAGACGGCAGCCTTGTCGAAGCGGTCGTCCGGGAAGTAGATCATGGAGTCCTCGAACCCCTCAAACTGCACCACCTCGATGTATCTGGAGCGGTCGGCCGGAAGTAGATAGATGGATCGATGGGAAGCGGTCGTACCGGAGCTGCTGACGGGATCGATGGAGGAGATCGCTCGGGATCGCTCGGGCGGACCTGCTAACGGGATCGCTCGGGCGGAATCGCTCGGGCGGACCTGCGGTGGTGAAGGCACCAGAGAGCAGCGCCAGCCAAGAGACGAAGGGCGGCGGCTGCGTGTACGGGAGATTGGATCGAGAGCACGAGTTGCACGTGCTAAAAAAAACCTAAGGCTCTAATACCATGTTAGGAATATGCAACTTGTATTCCCATGAGGCCATAGGCCGATATATATACATGTACAGGTGTGGAACATATGCAGGAAACCCCTTATACAACGGGATAAATACAAAAGGGTACATGACTTATATTATAACTCTAACAGATAAGGTCGCCGCCGCGGCTTGTTTTGTTTCTGGAACTGCTGCAATGGGGTGGGTGGGGGAGGAGGGGCCGGGGCGCCGCGGCTGGACATAACTAACAGTGCAGCGCCCGACGGCTAGGTGCTGCACATTGTGTGGCGCCTAGCACCGAGGCGTTGCACAGCTGGGTGCGGGGCCCAGGGCTGCCACGGTGGAATGGCGTGCAACGCCCGCTAGCTGGGCGCTGCACCGTGTGGTGTGACGCCGGCGTCGCGGGCGCTACACAAAAGGGTCAGGAGTGTGAAATAGTTTCACACCCAGTTCATTCTGTGAATTGATTTCGTTTGGAGGTCAAAATTGTCAAATTTGCCGAAAAAAACAGCGACAGTTGGACGTGGCGCCCCAAAACCAGAAGGGTCTTGCTTGTCAGCTCGCCATAGATAGTGAGTTTTTCTTGCAAAATGAAAAGAAATAAGTCAATCAACCATCGATCGTGATGTTGCACCTCACCTAGACCACCGAAAGGGTCTTATTTCATTATTAAAGGTAGAGAAGTAGAAATGCCGGCGACGCATCTCCCCCAGTCCGACCCCTCTCCCCTTTGATCCAATGGCGTTTCTACA
Source organism: Triticum dicoccoides (assembly GCF_002162155.2). Taxonomy (NCBI): domain Eukaryota; kingdom Viridiplantae; phylum Streptophyta; class Magnoliopsida; order Poales; family Poaceae; genus Triticum; species Triticum dicoccoides. The sequence goes on from NC_041391.1 coordinate 628,979,240, forward strand.
ATTGCCGCGCCAGCCGTGGATTGTTTCGCTCATTTGGAAACTTGATTTGGTAGCGTCTGCTGTGCTCACTCGCCATTCATTTCGGCTCCGGAGCAGATGATGACCATGAAGTAGTTGGCTTGCATTGTGTATACTACCATTTCTATCGACCGTAGAATTCCATTTCCTTGTGTGTTGCGTTGCACTTGTGCACACTAGCACGGACTCCAGTGCGTGGGAAGGCAGAGTTGCTTTGGCCCAAGGTTGGTCCATTTGACAATTCTTTTTTTCACAAATACAACGTGTCAATGTACTATAGTACAATCTGAAACCCCGGCTCGACAGGGGTTCAGCATTTATGTACAGAGGTTGGACCCCAACGAGCGGCCTCTCAGAGAGAGAGAGAGAGAGAGGTTGGCTGACAGAATGAATGCACAACAATGGCTCACGTACTGACTCAAGACTGGAAGAAACAGCATGCATGCAGATAACTGATGTCTCATACATCCAACACTGACCAGGATCATCAAGGCTAATTATACAGCCCAACAATGGAGTAACCAGCTAGTATATAGTCGATCGGTCCGATTAACATCAAACTACTAGATCGATTCACACATACAGTACGTACATATTATCCACTGTTTTAAATAGCCCGCTATAGCTCCGCTATAGCACGCTGTAGCATTTAGAAAAGGTCTTACGCTAAGAGACTTTAGTCCAAACAAATGAACAAACATTTTAAATAGCGCGCTATAGCTCCGCTTTACCACGCTATAGCATTTGGAAGAGGTCTGCCGCTAAGATGCTTAGCGCGCTATTTAAAACTATGATATTACCCCTTAGAAGTTAGAACTACTCGGAGTACTCATGAGCTGAACTCCTCACTCCTCGTCTCCAAAAAGGAGAAGCACGATGATGCTGGCGAAGTCGCGCCCTATGAACCAGGAGATGCTCCCGATGCAGAATCCAGTGAGGTGGTCTCCTGCGTCGGCGGCGGCGAGGAGAATGAGAGCGGCGGGGAGGTACATGTAGTGGCGGACCATGGTGAGCGCGAGCTGGAGGTAGGCGAGGGCGCGGCGGCGGCGGCATGGGAGCCGCAGCGCCAGCGCCGCCATGGCCGCCTCGAGCACCGCGCAGCAGAGCATGGCGATCCAGAGGGCCCTCCACTCGGCGGCCGCCGCGGCCGTCACCCTGACGCACGGCAGGATGAAGGAAGCCTGCACGCAGACGGTCAGTTTGGCGTGTGATGATCGGATCGCAAAGTCTAGCCTGACAGTTGAGTAGACGGGTTATTAGGTTGGTACATACCTGGCTGTGGCTGCTGCAGAGGTGGTAGCGGTCGAGTACGTAGTCGGCCGCTGTGGCCAAGGCGATGACGACGACGGTGCCGCGGGCGATGGCGAACGCCCTTGCGCTGGTCGGCCGGCCGGCAATCTTGTTGCCGTCCATGGTGTGGATGGAGCTAGGGCAAGGCAAGGCAGGCAAGCAGCACACGGTCAGTTCAGTCGGTTTAATCATCAGTCGGAAAAAGAAGGGAAACGATCGACGACAAGGAGTAGACCCGAGTCGATCCGAGGAGGAGGAGGAAAGGACGGAGAAAGAAACGATTGACTGCCGTGCCGGAGGCTTTGGGGAGACGGCCGGAGTGGGAGGAGACTCACCCAGTGGCGTAGCTTGAAAAAAGAAGTTGGGCGGGCCAGAGAGCACAATATTTTCCAAATTCTAGAGCATGTATTACTAATTCAATAGATATAGTCACCACACCTTCTGTTCACGTATATACTTCCTCAGACCAAAATAAGCCATAACATTTGAGATAGTACACGCGCTACAATATCCAGTTTTGGGTACTTTCTGAAAGGTGAACTTTTTTTTCAAAACCAATGAACTTTTTTCAAATTTGATGGACTTTTTTTAAAATTGATGAATTTTTTTTCAAACCAATGAACGTTTTTTCAAAATCGATGAACTTTTTTCAAATTGGATGAACTTTTTTCACAATCTATGAACTTCTTTTGAATTCGTGAACTTTTTTTCTTTTTCAATTTGGTGATTTTTTTTGCATGCTCGTGAACTTTTTCTGTAATAGGTGAACATGTTTTAAAATAATTAGAAAATATAAACGGTACAGTGTGATGTGCAAGAAATTTCGCGTCTATGTTTATATTCTTTAAACATTTCGCGCAGCAACCATTCATAAGCAGTTAACTCGTCTAGTGGTTAGCCTCTCCGTGTGGAAGAACGACGGCGCGACATCGAATCTCACTCGGGATGTATTTTTTGGCATTCTTTTTGCGCGTTGCGCCATGCACGATCGTGAGCCGGCCCACCGAGCGGCTGCTCGCAAAATAGGAGGTCCCGGCTCGCGGTGAGGCTGCAAGGCGCCCAGCTCTACCGGTGTGGGCTGGCCGGCTGGGTATAGTGCCATATAAACTCTTTTTTTTTGCTTTAGTCATGGGCGGGCCATGGCCCACTCGGCCTTGCGGAAGCTCCGCCAGTGGACTCACCTTCTCTGGTCGTGGTGGTCGGATCCGAGGATGAACGTCTTGGTGTGCTTCTACGTGAAGGCAGGGTTGGAGGCGAGGTGGAGGGCAATGGCTCACGGTGGGTGGGGCTGTTTAAGTAGAACGAGCCCGTGAGCGTGATGCAAAGGCGATCGATGATTTACGGGGTAAAACGACGTACGTGTCGAGCAGGACAGTGGACAGCCGGTGATGAGACGATCTCAGCCGCTGGCATGGCCATGGGAAGCTGCGTGCGTGCGTCGACCTTTCAACTGGATGTACAGACTAGGTAAAGACATGTGATGTGAGTGTACCTCCACACACGCGCATGCATGCATACATGCACAATAATAGATTAGGCGGGGTTCCAAAGCTCTACTGCACGGTTCTGCCTTCCACAGACAAAAATAAAGCACCACTACTCCAGAGGGGTGTGAATGAAAAGAAGCAAAAGGTGACGATGAACGATGGAACTCAAGCACGTACGTCGCCATCGTCTATCTAACCTTAATTACCCCCGGAAGAAATTAACCAAACCAATGCAAACATATAACGAACTGTTCAGCAAAAGGTGTCGTGGCTATGGTACAACATGTTGGTGTGTGCGGTGTGGTTCCATGATCAGGGTGCTGCGGCATAGCGTTCCTTAATTTGCTGCAGGTGCGATGCATGAATGTCGTGCGTCCTCCATCGACCACCGGTGACGATCTCAGCCGCGTCCGGGCAGCCCGCATACATACCATCTTTGGCGATGCTCAATTTTCCTTGCAGTTGGACCTTGGACGTACGTACAGGCATGTGATGCTCATTTATTAATTTTACGTTCGCGGCCTCACCTTTGGGTTACATTGCTGCGTATTACGTTGTTGATCATGGATTAGGTTCTGACTAGATCGATCTTGAGAACTGAGGGAGTCCTGAATTAGGGGTGTCCGGATAGCCGGACTACCATCATCAGCCGAACTATTATCGGCCGGACTATCATCATCGACCGGACTCCAAGACTATGAAGATACAAGATTAAAGACTTCGTCCCGTGTCCGAATGGGACTTTTCTTGGCGTGAAAGACAAGCTTGGCGATACGGATACGTAGATCTCCTACCATTGTAACCGACTCTATGTAATCCTAGCCCTCTCCGGTGTCTATATAAACCGGATGGCTCTAGTCCGTAGGACAACAACAACAACAACAACAACCATTACAATCATACCATAGGCTAGCTTCTAGGGTTTAGCCTCCTTGATCTCGTGGTAGATCCACTCTTGTAAACATCCACAATATCAATATCCATCAAGCAGGACGTAGGGTTTTACCTCCATCAAGAGGGCCGAACCTGGGTAAAACATCGTGTCCCTTGTCTCCTGTTACCATCCGCCTAGACGCACAGTTCGGGACCCCCTACCCGAGATTCGCCGGTGTTGACACCGACACTGGTGCTTTCATTGAGAGTTCCTCTGTGTCGTCACCGATAGGCTTGATGGCCTCTTCAATCGACAACGACGCAGTCCTGGGTGAGACTTTTCTCCCCGGACAGATCTTCGTATTCGGCGGCTTCGCACTGCGGGCCAACTCACTTGGCCATCTGGAGCAGATCGAAAGCTACGCCCCTGGCCGTCAGCTCAGGTTTGGAAGCCTAAACTTCACGGCCGATATCCGCGGGGACTTGATCTTCGATGGATCTGAGCCACAGCCGAGCGTGCCGCGCTGTCACGATGGGCACGACCTAACTCTGCCGCCGGACAGCACCTTGGAGGCCGCACACGAATCCGCTCTGACCCATAGCCCGGAGCCGATCGCTCAGATCGAGGACGGATGGCTGGACACCGCCTCGGGAGCTACAACTTCTACGGCGATGGAGCCGAACACTTACCTTGTCCCGCATAAAGCTCATGACTCCGAGGTGCCGGACTCTCTGCCGGACTCCGAACCTCCTGCGCCCCTGCCAGTCGAATCCGACTGGGCGCCGATCATGGAATTCACCGCTGCGGACATCTTTCAGCACTCACCCTTCGGCGATATCTTAAATTCGCTGAAGCATCTCTCGCTATCCGGAGAGCCCTAGCCGAACTACGGCCAGGATGGTTGGGACGCGGACGACGAAGAAATTCAGAGCCCACCCACCACCTACCGTCGACGATCTAACCGACGTACTCGACTACGACTCCGAAGACATCGACGGTATGGACGACGATGCCGGAGACTATCAAGAACCAGTGCCTACAGGACACTGGAAGACCACCTCGTCATACGACATATATATGGTGGACACCCCAAAAGATGGGGACGGTGAAGAAGCAACGGAGGCCCATTCCTTAAAGAAACAGCCCAAGCGCCGACATCAGCGGCGCCGCTCTAAATCTCGCCACAGCAAGAATCGAGATTCCGGCACAGGAGATAATAACACCCCAAAAAGTGCCGAAGACAACCCCCTCCAGCACGATCCAGCGCAGGAGGAGGCAGAAGCAAGCCCTCACGAGAGGGCGGCAGACGAAGAGGTCGAGGATGATAATTACTTACCTCCCTTCGGAGACGAGGCAAGCCTCGACGACGACGAATTCGTCGTGCCTGAGGATCCCGTCGAACAAGAGCGTTTCAGACGCAGGCTAATGGCCACGGCAAACAGCCTAAAGAAAAAGCAGCAACAACTTCAAGCTGATCAAGACCTACTGGCCGACAGATGGACCGAGGTCCTCGCGGCCGAAGAGTATGAACTCGAACGCCCCTCCAAAAGTTACCCAAAATGCAAGTTGCTCCCCCGACTAGAGGAGGAAGCGTACAAACCTGCATCACCAGCGCACAATACGGCAGACCGACCACCTCGTGGCCGCGACAGAGAGGCGTGCAAGCCCTCCACCAAAACCATACCCCGGCATCGCTCAAAAAGCATGAAGCCACGGGGGAACGTGCCGGACTTGCGGGATATATTGGAGGACAAGGCAAGACAATCTAGATCTATCTATGGATCACGTGGGCGCCCCAAGACCCACGACGAATACCGTCGCGCCGGATACAACTACTCCGGCCGGGCCGAACACAGCAGACAACGCTCTCTCGAGCTACGTCGCGATATTGCTCAATACAGAGGCGCCGCGCACCCACTATGCTTCACTGACGAAGTAATGGATCATCAAATCCCTGAAGGGTTTAAACCCGTTAATATCGAATCCTACGATGGCACAACAGACCCCGCGGTTTGGATTGAGGATTATCTCCTCCATATACATATGGCCCGCGGCGACGATCTTCACGCCATCAAATATCTCCCGCTCAAGCTTAAAGGACCAGCTCGGCATTGGCTTAACAGCCTGCCCGCAGAGTCAATTGGATGCTGGGAAGACCTGGAAGCCGCATTCCTCGACCACTTCCAGGGCACGTATGTGCGACCACCGGATGCAGATGACCTAAGCCACATAATCCAGCAGCCAGACGAATCGGCTAGGCAATTCTGGACACGGTTCTTAACAAAGAAAAATCAAATCGTCGACTGTCCGGATGCAGAGGCCCTCGCTGCCTTCAAACATAACATCCGCGACGAGTGGCTGGCCCGGCACCTAGGACAGGAAAAGCCGAAATCCATGGCAGCCCTCACATCACTCATGACCCGCTTCTGTGCGGGAGAGGATAGCTGGCTAGCTCGCAGCAACAACCTCAGCAAAAATGCTGGCAGTCCGGATACCAAGGACTGCAATGGCAGGTCGCGTCGAAACAAAAACAAACGCCGCATTAACGACGACAGCAATGAGGATACGGCAATCAACGCCGGATTCCGAGGCTCCAAGCCCGGTCAACGGAAGAAGCCATTCAAAAGAACCACTCCGGGCCCGTCCAATTTGGACCGAATACTCGACCGCTCCTGTCAAATACATGGAACCCCCGAAAAGCCAGCTAACCACACCAACAGAGATTGTTGGGTATTCAAGCAGGCATGCAAATTAATCGCCGAAAACAATGACAAGGGGCTACACAGCGATGACGAGGAAGAGACCCGGCCGCCGAACAACAGAGGACAAAAGGGATTCCCCCCTCAAGTTCGGACGGTAAACATGATATACGCAACGCATATACCCAAGAGGGAGCGGAAGCGTGCACTAAGGGACGTATACGCGATGGAGCCAGTCGCCCCAAAATTCAACCCATGGTCCTCTTGCCCGATCACTTTTGATCGAAGAGACCACCCGACCAGTATCCGCCATGGCGGATTCGCCGCATTGGTTTTAGACCCAATCGTCGATGGATTTCACCTCACGAGAGTCCTGATGGACGGCGGCAGTAGCCTGAACCTGCTTTATCAGGATACAGTGCGCAAGATGGGCATAGACCCTTCAAGGATTAAACCTACAAAGACAACCTTCAAAGGCGTCATACCAGGTGTCGAGGCCAGTTGTACAGGCTCAGTTACACTGGAAGTGGTCTTCGGATCCCCGGATAATTTCCGAAGCGAGGAGTTAATCTTCGACATAGTCCCATTCCGCAGTGGCTATCACGCTCTGCTCGGACGAATCGCGTTCGCAAAATTCAACACGGTGCCGCATTATGCATACCTTAAGCTCAAGATGTCAGGCCCTCGTGGAGTCATCAGGTCAACGGAAACACGGAACGCTCCCTCTGAACGGAGGAACATACAGCGGCTCTCATGGCAGAAGTACAGAGCAGCCTTTTAAGGCAATTTTCGAGTCCGGCCGTTAAACGACTGGACACGGCCAAACGCGCCCGGAGCAACATCAACCAAGACCACCTGGCATGTTCCGAGCACGCGTACCAATGCGGCCTCAACCCCAGCCCTCGCACAATTGTAAGACAAACTCTCCGCGTACATAATTACATCCCGGAGATACCATGGGCATAGGGGGAGAGGCACAACCACAACAGACCCAGAGTGCGGTTCGACCACACCAGGGGCTCCCAAGTGTGTCGCTCTTTTTATCTTTTATTTCTCTCTTTTTTATACAGAACTCTGTTCGGCGGCGAACCTGCCGAACTCATGATGCAACAGCCAGGGAGGGACAAAGGCTGCGATGAGCACTCAGGTGGTCTCCATTACGAGCATTAAATTTGTTAAATACACCATTCCGCGGCCTACCCCTAGAGGGAGACGCCTTTAATTCGTCCAATCCCTTGCTTTCCGCACTATTTGTATCATTCCGCACTCATAGCATATCTTCTCGAATAAAATGCGGAACTTTTTGCCCATAATTGCATTATCTTATATATATGTTCATTTACGACATGTTGCATCCGTACATTTTGGTACGGCCAAATACACCAAGGGCTTATGTTCCCTGCATTATGGTGTGATAAAGTCCGAACACTTTCACAAGTGCGGCACCCCGAACTTATAACATTATATGAATCGGCTCCGAATCATGTCTTGGGTCAATAGTTGGGTTTGCCCGGCTCCCAAGTTTGGCACCTTACGTTCCGTTCTATCGGCTAAGGTAGCACTAGGAGAACCACTGCGATTGCACCCCGGTTGAGCCGGGTTAATGCCTCAGTGGAGAAAGCTAAAACTGACTGTCATGATAAGGCGAGAGACTGGTCACTGTTCGAGAGGTCTTTTCGGGTCCTTAAAGACCTACGCCGCTTCGAGCGAAGTACCGGATAATGTCCGACGAAGGCGTGGATAGCGCCCCGAATTCGGTCTTCCGAGTACTAGGGGCTTCGCCGAAATTTAAAATTATAGAATTCTATGGCTAAGTGAGAGTGTTCAAGCACTATAAGTCCGGTTGCCTTGTTCGTTGTGTTGAGCGCCTCCCTAGATGGACCCAAAAATGGGAACAAGAGTGCTCAAGTTTATCCCGAACACCCCAGCACTCGTGGCATGGGGGCTGAAGCCGACGACTTGCCATCTCTCAAATTTAATAAACGGCTGCACAGAAGGTAATATTTTAAATTAACAAGCGTTGCTTAGCGCATATGAACAAAGTTTTCAGCGCACAGGATAACACATTGCGAATTTACTCAATAATTACATCCCTGGGGCACTCATCCGCAATCTTGCGGGCACCCTTCAGGACAGTCTTATAGTACGTCTCGGGCGTACGATATTCCTTGCCCGCTGGTGGCGCGTCAGTGATTAGCTTCTCCGCATCCAGCTTGCCCCAATGCACCTTTGCGCGGGCAAGGGCCCGACGAGCACCTTCAATACAGGCGGAGCGCTTGATAACCTCCACCCAGGGGCATGCATCCACCAACCGTCGCACGAGGCCGAAATAGCTCCCAAGCATGGCCTCTCCAGGCCACAGCCGGACTATGAGGCTCTTCATGGCCTGCTCGGCCATCTTGTGGAGCTCGACCAGCTGCTTCAGCTGGTCGCTAGGGGGCACCGGATGGCCGGCCTCAGCATACTGAGACCAGAAGACCTTCTCCATTGAGCTCCCCTCCTCGGCTCGGTAGAATGTGGCGGCATCAGACACGCTGCGAGGCAGATCTGCAAACGCCCCTGGAGAGCTCCGAATTCGGGTAAGTAACACGTAATTTACATTCACATGCTTGCTTTGCATGAAAAATGCCTTACCCGCCGCTATCTTCCTCACCAACTCAATCTCCCGAAGGGACTTATGGGCATCGGCCTTGGCAATTTTGGCACTTTCGAGAGCCGAGGCAAGCTCGGACTCTCGAGTCTTTGAGTCACGCTCCAAACGCTCATGCTTTTCCATGAGAGCCTGGAGCTCTTGCCGAGCCACCGCCACCCGCGCCTCCTGCTTTTCTCGCTCTGCCCGTTCCGCGGCCGCATTGCCGTTCGGCCGCGGACACGGCCTCCTTCAGGGTCGCCACCTCGTTCGTGGCCCCTGCAGTACCCATGTTATCCTTGTTATTTTTTGTTGCAACCTAAATCCTTTTCTGTAAGGTACAAGTTCAAAGTGGTGTTACTCACCTTCTTTGTCCTGGAGCTGCTTCTTGGCGCGGCCGAGCTCTTGCTCGGACCGCTCGAGCTCCTGCTTCAAAGCACCGACCTCCGCAGTCAGTGCGGCAGAGGTCAGCAGCGCAGCCTGCAACCCATATTGACATAATTTTTTAGCAACCCTGCGTATATCTTTTTTTTAGATCCTTAGTCCGGCTTTTCTTTCCGAACACCGAACTGAGCATCAGGGGCTACTGTCTATGCGGTATTACATTGCATATTTTTAACTTCTTACCTCAAAGCCTGATAGAAGGCTACTACAGGCTTCGGTCAGCCCGCTCTTGGCAAGCTGTACCTTCTGAATCACCGCACTCATAATAGTGCGGTGTTCTTCCTCGATGGAAGCGCTCTGCAGCGCCTCCAACAAATTGTCCGGCGCCTCCGGTTGGACGGAAGCTGCCGGCGTCACGGTCTTGCCCTTCGTGCGAAGGGGCCGCCGGCCGGACTTCGGAACCACTGCGGGTTCTAAACCTGGGCAAACGTCGGGTCGGGCCGGGTTTCGGGCCGGGCTTGTAAAAGCCCGACCTTCATTTCTCAAGCCCGAGCCCGGCCCGAAGCCCGAAATACTCCATATTTTCAAGCCCGAGCCCGGCCTGAAGTCAAGCCCGAAGCCCGAAAGCCCGGCCCGAATGCTATTTTCTAGTACGCGCACGTGCAAGCCCGGCCCGAAGCCCGAAAGCGCGGCCCGAAATACAGGAAAAGTGAAGCCCGAGCCCGGCCCGAACTATCTTTCGGGCTGCAAAACAAAGCCTGAGCCCGACCCGAATGTCAAGCCCGGCCCAGCCCGGCCCGGGTTTTTCGGGCCGGGCTCGGGCCGGGTCATCGGGCCGGGCTGCCCATGCCCGGGTTTAGCGGGTTCTGATGTGGAGTCCGGTGCAAAGTCCGGGAGGCCGCCTTGTGGCGCCTCCGGAGCCTCCCCCTGATGGGTCCCTTCTTGGGATCCCACCTCGGCATCCTCGGTGTCGCGAGGGGTGGAGGCGGTCGGGATGGAGTCTACATCCGACGGAGCCAACGACCCGCTCGATGAAGCGGGGAGATCATCATTGGCCGGACTACAGGCAGCATGCGGCATCAGAATGACACTATGTGACGCAGAAAAAGAAATTATAAATCATTCAGGAATCCGGATACTTACGACCTCGCTGGAGGCCTGGCCCTTGAAGGCCATTCTTCCTCGCCAACATTGATGTTGGCGGAGCTGTCCGGGGGAATAGTCCTTCCCCTCTTGGACCCTTCGGCCTCCCCTGTTGGGGAAGCTTTCCTCTTCCTCTCTCCCTCCTCTGGGAGAGAGTCCTCTTTCTCCTCCTCGTTTTCGAGGGAGGAGTCCGCCCCGGAGTCGTCGGACACCTGAAAACGGGAACTCTTTCGAGCACCCGTGGCCTCCTTCTTGGCCTTCTTCTCCGGCACCACGTGCGGTGCCGGAACCAGCAGCCTCGCTAGATGGGCGTCTACTGGGTTTTATGGCATAGGAGTCGGGCAGATAATCTGCTCCGCCTTCCTCATCCAGTCTTGTCAAAGGAAAAGGGGAAATTAAAACCCGCATAGAGTCAAACTATGAAAAGCAAGTGTCCCGTAAAGGGGTAGAATCACTTACCTCGTCGGCTTGGCGCTGCGAGCGAAATCCGCGATCTTCAGTCGCGGATGCGGGGGCTTCGGCGCCCTTGAACAGCACCCTCTAGGCGCCTTCGTACGTCGTGTCGAAGAGCCCGCTCAGTGCCTGGTGCTGTTCCGGATTGAACTCCCACAGATTGAATGCCCGCTCTTGGCATGGTAGAATCCGGCGGACGAGCATGACTTGGACCACGTTAACCAGCCTGAGCTTCTTCACCAGCTTCTGGATACAGGCTTGGAGTCCCGTCAGCTCCTCCGAACTACCCCACAGCAAGCACTTCTCTTTCCAGGAGGTGAGCTGCGTGGGGATACCAGATCTGAACTCGGGGGCCGCCGCCCACGTAGGGTCGCGCGGCTCGGTGATATAGAACCACCCCGATTGCCACCCCTTGACGGATTCCACGAAGGCCCCTTCGAACCAAAGGACGTTGGGCATCTTGCCCAACATGGCGCCTCCGCACTCCGCTTGAGTGCCCTTCACTACCTTCGGCTTGACATTGAAGGTCTTGAGCCACAAGCCGAAGTGGGGCCGGATGCAGAGGAAGGCCTCGCACACGACGATAAACGCCGAGATGTTGAGGATGAAGTTCGGCGCCAGATCATGGAAATCCAGGCCGTAGTAGAACATGAGCCCCCGGACAAAGGGGTGAAGTGGAAAGCCCAGTCCGCGGAGGAAGTGGGGAAGAAAAACGACCCTCTCATGGGGCCTGGGGGTGGGGATGAGCTGTCCCTCGTCGGGCTGCCGGTGCGCGATGTCGCCGGACAGGTAGCCGGCACTGTGCAGTCTTTCGATGTGCTCCTCCGTAACGGAGGAGGTCATCCACTTGCCTCCCGCTCCGGACATAACTGGGGAAGGTTGAGACGAGATGTGCGGGCTTGGACGCTGGAGCTCGAGTATGCGGAGATGGATAAGCAAAGGAGGAAGAAGGCGTAGGTGAAAAGGTGAATCCTTATCCTTTATATGGGCGGGCGAAGTCTACGCGTCCCCCACCGGCCTGGTAAAACTCGCTTATCCGCCAAGCGTCACCATCAATGGCGCGGTTGGGTTACCCACGTCCGTATTGATGAGAATCCCGGATTAAGGGGGAACACGATCTCTGCTTCGACAAGACGTGCCAAGGAAACCGCTTCGCTAAATGCGCTGAGGTGGTAGAGTAAAAAACGATTCAAGTAATGGCTTGGTAGTGGCGTGACGTCATGCCGCAAAAAAGTCAGCAGATTGAACTTGTGTATATATTATTCTCTCTACGGTGGAATGTGGAATTTATTTTGCAGAGCTGGACACTATCCTGGTGTTCACAATCTTCTATCATTCGGAGGAGGAACCCGCCTTGCAATGCCAAGCAATATACGCGCCGGACTTATCGTCATTGAAGCCTGGTTCAGGGGCTACTGAGGGAGTCCTGGATTAGGGGGTGTCCGGATAGCCGGACTACCATCATCAGCCGAACTATCATCGGCCGGACTATCATCATCGACCGGACTCCAAGACTATGAAGATACAAGATTGAAGACTTCGTCCCGTGTCCGGATGGGACTTTCCTTGGCGTGGAAGGCAAGCTTGGTGATACGGATACGTAGATCTCCTACCATTGTAACCGACTCTATGTAACCCTATCCCTCTCCGGTGTCTATATAAACCGGATGGCTCTAGTCCGTAGGACAACAACAACAACAACAACAACCATTACAATCATACCATAGGCTAGCTTCTATGGTTTAGCCTCCTTGATCTCGTGGTAGATCCACTCTTGTAAACATCCACAATATCAATATCAATCAAGCAGGACGTAGGGTTTTACCTCCATCAAGAGGGCCCGAACCTGGGTAAAACATCGTGTCCCTTGTCTCCTGTTACCATCCGCCTAGACGCACAGTTCGGGACCCCCTACCCGAGATCCGTCGGTTTTGACACCGACAAGAACCATTCATCAACTTATTACTTGGTCGCCTGCTAGTGGGTTTTTCCTTCGAAAAATAGGTTACAATCCTTGGTCTTCGCATCATTGTGACACATGTAGTCATCTTTATTAAAGTTGATGCAAGACAAAGCAATGCCGTGTTCTATCCTTGCCAAGAATAGGTGGTGGCCTCCGAAGCTCTTTGCGGTTTTTCCTTTCACAAATATAAAAGACCACACGCATTCATCTACTTCAAAGACCGATGGAGAGGCCGGTGGTTATCCTCCTTTTCGAAAAAGAAAAAGACTACACGATTAATGTGTGAACTGCTGAATCAGTGATGTAAAGTTGCATCATCTGTACTTTTCATGTATTAATATGCATCTATATATTATGATTTTCCACTTAGTGCCCTATAGATGGTCAATCCCTTCCATTGCATTTTCTATTTGCTTTTCATGATTCTTAGCTATGGTAGAAGCCCCAGATATAGGAAGAAAATCAAAAGGGCATGCTTCTATATGGTTTTTATTGCTATGATGTTTACCGTCGGTGGTACGTTTAGATTGTTGACTATATTTGTTTTGTACTCTGTTCTTCCAGGGTGAACCTTGCTGTGATTTCCGTCTGTTCATCTAGAGGAAGAGATTCAGAGGAAGCAATTGATATATAGAGTTATTGTGGTTCCTATTTTTTCAGGTACATACTTTTCTTGCAGTTTCAATTTAGCTACGAGCTACCTTTGCCAGTATAGTTATTTCTTCATTTCATTACCGGTCCCTGTTGACTACAATGTAACCATGCATTGCCAGCTAAAACGGCAGAAGTTCTTAATCAGTTAGAAAAAGGCAGCCCGATAAATCTTGCTTCAGATTATGTTTCTACTGCGCCACTCTTCGTTTGTGTTACTGCTTTTTGGACATGTCTGGAATAGGTAACAAGTGGCAAGCCGCTCTTCAACATTGTCGATAACGGCCAAAGAGCTTCTGAATATGAACGTCGTCGATAACAAGATAACTAACTATCTATAGTAAAATTCAGCTACAGTTGCTCAGTTGGTCCATTAGTTACTTCCTTGGTCTTCCTGGTTGCCATTGAATAGATTATTGTTTTCAGTTTTTGTTTTCCTCAGGCCTTATTGCTCAAGCATGAGCTATATCTTTGTGATTCACTTCAGTTGCATTGGTTTTAATGCATGCCTTCCTTTTTATTGTGAATGCAAGCTATACTTCAACTAAGTGAAAAATAATTCTCGAGCACTTCCTTCCATTGTGTATGCGGACTCCTTATTGTCCTTGATTAACAAAGGGAAAACTAAATGCAACAGATGTTTAGAAAGTAATTTTCAGAGTTGGAGTTTTTTTAGTACTGTAGGCTTTTCTTATCAAATTGCAATTGTTTATGGTGCTTTTTTATAATATATGTTTCTGAAATCTAATCTCTTTGTGCTGAATTAGTTGTTGTGGTCACAAGTTAATCTTTTTGCACGTCTTCACTGAAGGGGGCTTGCAGGTTTATCAGAAGCATCTTATCTTAAACAAGGGTCAACAATAACTATTCAGTTAAGCACCCAGTAGAGGTTTGCCTATCATTGTATCAAAGAGTTTACTATTTCCATTTGCTCAGCAAAGTTTTGACACATTCCATCATAATTATCTAATTATAATGCTTTTATGATGCAGGAATAATATCTTGTGATGTGGCTTTCTTGCATCCCATTTGCCTAGTTGCTCCTGAAAGGGATACCATTTGGTGGCGTTTACTGGTTAATCCTTTTGCATATGTTTATGAATGGATACTCGATGTGCTCGGTTCATAACGTTGTTGATACATGCCTTCTCTTGCTGATTTCCCCAAATCATGCACATAGCTATTGTATTATGGGTTAGGCAATCTCCCTCTCTAAAAAGTGTGTGTGTGTGTGTGTGTGTGTGTGTATATATATATATATAGGGAAAATACATCCTACCACTAGGTGGTAGTTACCTCTGCTCCCGTTGTCGTCAGATCTAGTCTCAAAGTGGGTATTGATTAACGGGTTTGGATTGTGAAGCTAGTTGGTTGTTTTTCTTTTTTGAAATTAGATTTACTAGTCGTCCCTATTTTTGTGGCCATCGGGGGCGATGTATATAACTACCTCCTATATATAGAGCCCTTCTCAAAAAGCAGTCGTCACATCATGTTCGACACGAGATGAGGAGACGTAGGTATTAATGTTAGTTCTTGTTGTTTTTCATCCTATCTCACACGTACGCATACATGATTGATCAACCACTGATATGATCTCTCGTATTGTAGGTTTGAGCCTCCATTATGTTGCTTCTACTTGATCCATTCTCCGGCGACATGGACAAAGTACGTGGCCGGCGGCGGCCTAGATCCGAGCTGCCAACACGACCCGATGACAACGTTCTACTCCAAGCTCCCTGTTCACGGCATATCGTTCAGATATTTTGTAGGAGCTACATCTCTAAATTGTGCTCTGCAGCATCGGCCGGCCATGCGTCGTCTTCATACTCTCCGACGCCACTGTCCAGCTTGAGGAAGATTGGTGTCCAGAACCCTCCGTGAGAATCTCCTTTTCTTGTTGAGTGGATGAAGATCTTGTCGGTGGCTTCAATTGAATAGACACAATTCGGAGGAGGTTACTAGAGCCCTCCACGGAGATCCTTTTTTCGTGTAGATATGAATGCTAGCACGGCTATGTTCCATGGCTGAAATCATGTATGCATGCAAGATGTACCCACTAGATCGTGTAATGCCTATTAGATGCATGATCAACTGGCAGTATAAAATAAAATTTATTTTAACCTGCACTTTATACTCGCTGGCTGCTACATACTACATACTTTATACTTGTGTTTTGTACTCGCCGGGGGCGGCACACGATCGATATACTACATACTCTAGCTTTATATATCATATAATCTATATTTTTTACTTGCTTAATACTACATGCTACATACTTCATACTTCATACTCCATACTACGGGAACATAGCATGGATGCTGACGACCTATGGCTTCGTCCCTGGTATGGTATGGTAGCGACATATGAGTAACGAGAATGGGCAACTGCTTTACTCGGCGGCGACAACGGTGATGAAAGGTTGTGCCTAGCCCTACGTGCGATTTCTCCGGCAAGGTGGCAGGCCCAACGATGAAAAGATGCGCGTAGACGGCTGCTCCAGCATGGTGCACACCAAGAACGAAGATGGACAATATCAAGATGGCTGCATGCATCTGCCATCTGCTCCAACATAGCGGACAGCGGCAACGATTTTCTATATATACACCTGCTCTGACTTCACGGGCAGCTTGTCATCGGCGTCCATGGGCTGCCTTCTTGCTTTCCTATAATTCACAGGAACATCATCTTCCTAACGGCGGACTGATCGTCACGCTCGGGACAGAAGCTAGTGAGCTTCATGCACAAAACCATAGATCAATGTTAGCTACTCCCTATGATATGCATGTGTGACATCACATCTGCATCATGTACGTACACGTCATGTGTACTGCTTAAGTAATGATGAAATGCATCAGCTAGATGTATGTACATACAGTATTGTTAATTATGTTCACAATATTCATTGTATGTGTATACTACTCCATACTCCTTGCATATATATATTTCGTACTACTACCACTCCTTTTTTTAGGATACTACCACTCCTTTTATGGAGTAGTACGAAATATATATACGCGTACTATTTTTATTTATTTGAGAGGATATACTACATACTCTATATACTACATACTCGGTTCCTTAAAAAAATACCACATACTCATTTTGTAGAAGCTATATACTCATACTATTTTTTTATTTGAGAGGTTATACTCAATACTCTACATACTATATACTTGGTTCCTCAACCAAAAAAAAACATAGTACATACTCATTTTCTATAAACTATATACTCATATTCTTTTTTTATTTGACAAGATATACTCCATACTCTACATAATAAATATTCGGTTCCTAAAAAAAACATACTACATACTCATTTTTTATAAACTACTCCATACTCTTTTTTTATTTGACACGATATACTCCACACTCTACATAATAAATATCCGGTTCCTAAAAAAACATACTACATACTCATTTTTTATAAACTACTCCATACTTTTATTTTATTTGAGAGGATATACTCCATACTCTGCATGCCTTTTATAGGAATGTCCCTACTCTGCATGCTCGATGTGCATGAATAATGCGTACTTGATGTATAAGCTAGGAACCTATTATCCATCCAACCGGCCGGGTGATTAGGCGAAAGATTATAAGGTTGTTGACAAGAGGTGCGCTATTACCTGACTAATTAATTATTTTTTTAGGATAACTACCTTCCCACCTAAAAAGCAGGGATTACTTTCTCCAACTTCAAATTACTACGGCAGCTAGCGGGTTAGAGGGTTCTGCCCACAATCGATACCAGCGCACCCGGTTGCCTCGCTCCTACGTTCGGGGACACGTGGAGGCTAATGAAGTAAGTGGTAACTACCACTGCTTGTAGATAAAATTTGTCATATATATATATATATATATATATATATATATATATATATATATATATATTATCACCTTTTGTGTGAGTGAAATATCTATCAGCATTGTACTGGACCATATGCTCTTTGTACTAAATTTGATGTTTTCTACAGAACCATATTTAACTTTGTAATGGATTTTGATTCTTTGTACCGCGGACTAATCCTTCCCTGAGAAAAGCAGACGCTAGATCATTGCCTTGGACAGTCACAGTGCGACAAGGCGCTTCCTACCGGGTTACACTAATAAGTGTTGGCTTCCTCATGTGTTTTTGAGAAATCCTAATGCTAGATCAGTAGTCTCAGTGTTTCCTTTTCTATCTGTTTGCCGTCACTCTGCCTCTATCTCTTTTTGTACCACCTTCATGTAGTTGCGGATACAAGTTTGGTCGCTTAATGGCTAATAAAATTGTCTGACATAAGGTTGGACTGCTTTGAGTTGTTTTAATTTTGATGAAAATGCCGATTGGATTGTTGCATCCTGATATTGTTCGTACATCTTTGATTTGATAGCTTTATTACCAGGTGGATATGACCGCACCCGACAGGTTGCCTAACTTATTATTATGGTGTTGTTCTAAACCTTGAAACCTTTGACGCATTATGCTACATATCATATGAAATGCATCAGTAGAATGCACTGAATCTTCACGACTTTGTAGCCGGGTTGGATATGATTCACCTGGCAGGGCAGTGGCAAACCGCACTTCCTACTAACCGATCATTACCTTCTTGATCACATCGTTGGGACCGGCACCCCGCGCCAAAGCGGTGGGATCGGCACCCTCGCGCCAAAGTGCGATTCTGATCTAGTATCATGATGACCCCGAGTAAAATATAAGGTTGTGAGAGTAAGACCAAAAAATTGCTGGGCACTCACCTGTCAAGCCCTGCAGGGCCGCTCGATTGCCTCACGATTCACAAAGTAGTTGGACCCCGCACGAGTGCATAATAAATTTTAAGTTTCAATCGTTGAAACTTATGTCTTTTTATCTAAATCTTGCGATTTTCTGGCTCGCTCTTACCAAGTTTCATACACATAATTTTAAATGATCTTTTTGTCGGTCGTAGGCAAAAAAATTGTGATTTTATCGGTCGCTCGTACTAAGTTTCAAGAGTTGAAACTTAATATTTATTTTCTAAATTCGTCAAATCATATTCAAAATGGATCTTTTTTGAAGTACCTGAATAATGCCCGAACATTTGTTTTTTGACCATGGCAAATTGAACATTATCGATGGTAATTTAGTGATGCGAAGATGGCAAGTTTAGTTGATTGCATGGCAAATCTGTGCTCAGTGTATGTATTTTCTAGGAAATTGTGGTGCTTGTTAGCTAAACTTGCCATCCTCACGTTACTAAAGTTGTCATAAAAATGTTCGATTTGGCATTTGTCGAATTCCGAATGTTCGGTATTTATCATTTCCGTATTTTCATCCCAAATAAAATATTCTATGCTCCACACCCGCGTGTCACAAATGCTCTTCATGAGTAAGACCTCATACCCATGCTTGTTTAGCATTTTCACCCCGAAGTTTTTTATTTCTTCCATACTTCTCCCAAACTTGGGAGCCGGGTCCATATAGGGGAACAGAGTTTCTTGCAAGACGACAACAACACATTTCAAAGCCTAATAAAGATCAAAAGAGAAAAACAACGACAGTTGGACGGAGCACCCCAAAACCAGAAGGGTCTTGCTTGTCAGCTCGCCATATATACTCTCTCCGTTCCTAAATGTAAGTCTTTGTAGAGCTGCCACTAGATGGACTACATACAGAGCAAAATGAATGAATCTAAATTTCAAATGCATCTATATACATCCGTATGTGGTTTATAGTGGAATCTCTACAAAGACTTACATTTAGGAATGGAGGGAGTAGATAGTAAGTTTTTCTTGCAAAATGAAAACAAATAAATCAATCAACCATCGTGATGTTGCACCTCACCTAGACCACCAAAAGGGTCTTATTTCATTTAAGGTAGAGAAGTAGAAATGCCGGAGATGCATCTCCCCCAGACCGACCCCCTCCCCTTTGATTCAATGGCGTTTCTACAAATGCGCTCAACAGCTTTGCCACGCCAGCCGTGGATGCTTTCGCTCGTCTGGAAACTCGATTTGGCAGCGTCTCCTGCACAAATGCGCTCAACAGCTTTGCCACGCCGGCCATTTCGGTTCTGGAGTAGATGATGACCATGAAGTAGTTGGCTTGTATTTTATTGGCCGTTTCTATCTACCGTACGTAGCATTCCATTCCTCGTGTGTTGCGTTGCACGGTCGACATATGTGTTCGAGACTTCGAGCCTCGACGTGGCAAGCACGACTCCAGTTATAAGGAAAAGTTGTTTTGGCCCAGGGTTGGTGCATTCGACATTTTTTTACACATGCAACGTGTCAATGAACCAGTGCAATCTGAAACCCCGGCTCGGTAGGGGTTCAGCAGCATGTGCACAGGCTCGACCCGAACGAGTGGCCTCTCCCAGCTTTGAGCGAGAGAGAACGGTTGGCTGCCAGAATGAATGCAAAACAATGGCTCACGTACTGACTCAAGACCGGAAACAGCATGCATGCAGATAACTGATGTCTCATACTGTACATCCAAGACTAACCAGGATCATTGAGGCTAATTATACTGCCCCAAAAATGGAGTAACCAGCTAGTATAGTCGATCGGTCCAATCGGCACCACACATACGGCACTCGATCATAATGCATACTAGAGTACTAGATCGATTCACACATACAGTACTTAGTATCCCTTGGAAGTTAGAACTACTCGCAGTACCTCCTGAGCTGATTGATGGGCATGGGCATGATCCCCTGCAGTGCAGTGCAGCTAGCTGAACTCCTCACTCCTCGCCTCCGAGGAGAAGGTCCATGAACATGAAGCTGGTGGCGTCGCGCGCTATGAAGCAGGAGATGCTCGCGATGCAGATCAAGGTGAGGTGGTATCCTGGGTCGGCGGCGAGGAGGATGCGGAGGGCGCGGACGTACATGTAGTGGCGGACGATGGTGAGCGCGAGCTGGAGGTAGGCGAGGGCCAGGGCGCGGCGTGGATGCCGCAGTGCCAGCGCCGCGACGGTCACCTCGAGCACCGCGCAGCAGACCATGGCGAGCCAGAGGGCCCTCCACTCGGCGGCCGCCGCGGCCGTCACCCTGACGCACGGCAGGATGAAGGAAGCCTGCACTCAGACGGCCAGTTTGGCGTGTGATGATCGGATCGGAAAGTCTAGAAGGCATCTAGCCTGACAGTTGATCGGATCGGAAAGCTAGGTTAGTACGTACTCCTACCTGACTGTGGCTGCTGCAGAGGTGGTAGCGGTCGAGTACGTAGTCGGCCGCTGTGGCCATGGCGAAGACGACGACGGTGGCGCGGGCGAGGGCGAACGCCCGTACGCTTTCCGGCCGGGCGGCAGTCTTGTGGTCCATGCTAGGTCTTGGTGTGCTTCTAGGTGAAGGCAGGGTCGAGGCGAGGTGGATAGCTCGGTCTTGGTGTGCTTCTACGTGAAGGCAGGCAGGGTCGAGGCGAGGTGGAGGGCAATGGCTCACGGTGGGTGGGGCTGTTTAAGTAGAGCGAGCCCGTGATCGCGAGGCCGTGATGCAAAGGCGAAGATGCGCGCGCGGGGAAACGACGTGTCGAGCAGGACAGTGGACTGCCGGTGATGATGATCTCAGCCGCCGGCCATAGACAGTGGACGCACACGCGCATGCATGCACAAGAATAGAAGGTGGGTGGGGCTCCAAACACTACACGGTTTTGCCTTCCACGGACAAAAATGAAGCACAACTACTAGTCGAGAGAGGTGTGAATGAAAAGAAGAAAAAGGTGACGATGACCGATGAAATTAA
>NC_041391.1:629000915-629023513 GCF_002162155.2 Triticum dicoccoides
GAGCCCGCGACCCTGCTCCGGTGCTCCCCCTAACCTAATTTCTGAGGGGCATTTTTGTCCCTGCGAGTTTGGTTTTTTCCTGGCCCGCCGTAGACCAAATTCAAGCCCTGTCTAGCCCTGCCAAGTCCTGTCTAGCCCTATACAACCCAGACCACATACGTATAGTACCCTGGTCCGAAAAAAAACATCACACGACCCCATGATCACGTAGGACCTGCTGGATCCAATCATTCACACAGCTCCATCAATCTCGCGAGCATTCACGCAGCTCCATAATTCACGCAGTAGATCTCCAGTGGCGCGCGTCTATCTCGTCGCCGGCGATCTCGTCGGACAGCGGGCGCGGCAACGTCGTGAATCTCCAGCGCTCACAGGTACTGCATCCCGCATCCCCCCGCATCCCTCTAGTCTCGCTCGCGGAAACATCGAACGAACTGCCACTGTCATAGGTAGTGGTTAACCTAGCGGGGCGGGTAACCTACCTACCCGGCGGCGCATGCGATCGTGGATCTTGTACCGGTAGTGCCGCTCCTCGTGATCTGTGTTTCTTTAGTGTAGGGTTCACGTAGCGTCGGTTGCCGTCGGCTGTGTCCATCAGGACTATCATTATTTGATGTGGCGGCTAACCTAGTTATCCGGTGGCAGAGGTAATCACAGATCTAGCTAGGTTTTGTAGTGCTGCTCCTCGCGATTGAAAGTGATCACCAGGGTGCCGTGGTCATCTTCCTGACTTGGTTTGGCACATCTGAATGGATTTACATAACATCCGTGATCGTGTGCTATGTGTTGATATTTCTTCATTGATAATGTTTTCACATGTGTTGATACATATTATTTGTTGTAGGAAATGGCGGACGAGGAGTTAACTGATATGATGGTAGACATGAAGTTTGGAGAACTGATGAAAGACTGGATAGAAGATTGGTCAGATGATGAAAATTCAGATCTTCGAGATCAGTCAGAGAATGGGAACGAATGGGAAGATTTTAATGTGAGTGGCATTATCATGTTGTAATTTTTTGGTGCCATCCGACAACATTATATTTTTGTGTTGAAAATTTATAGATGGATGTGCATGATGATGGTCAGGAAAACAATTCGGAGCTCTCAAATGAAGATTACATTAGTCAGGTACGTAAGTGAAAATTTTTATTGGCATGCAAATTGAATTCATTCTGGAATATTATATGATAAGTAATTATGTATTTGTGTTGTATTTTTCAGTTCATTTCCGAATGTCATAATGCGTACGACTATTACGGTGAATCCGACGCGGAGCCAGGCCTTAACGACGAATCATTAGATGCACCTGATTCTGGGATTCGCAGTCGTCGGTCATCATGAGTGAGGTATTTGTGTAATCAATGTTCTATGAAAGTAATGTTAAACCATAGAAAACTGTTTTCATGGCTATGTTTTGATTGTGTAGGTGACAGAAGATGATGGGGCAAAGAATGTCCAAGATACTGCCAGTGTAGATGATAAGAGGGATATGTTCATGCAGATAATGGAAATGACTTTTATGTCTCACGAGCTTGCGTATGATTTCTACAACATCTATGCTAGAGTTAATGGTTTCAGCATTAGAAAGAATAAGGTCAGGTATAGCAAAACCGAGTCACATCATATGCGTTATAGGCGGTTTGTTTGTTCCAGACAAGGGAAACGTGACAGCAAGTTGCTAACCGAGGAAGGACACAGCCGTAGGCTCAGAGCCGAGACACACTGCTTTTGCGAAGCACACCTGACCGTCAAGCTTGACCAAAAGCGTGGGCTTTGGTATGTTGCAAGTTTTGAGGACAAGCATAGCCATATGTTGGCAGGACCGGACGAGGTACCTTTTCTTTGGTCCCACAGAAAAATCAAAGAGTACCAGAAGCATGAGATAATGTCCATGGGAGCTGCAGGGATTAGAATTCACGACATGATGGATTCCTTCATCAGCAAACATGTATGGTATGGCGGTGTTGGTTTTATCAGGCATGAAATATACAACCTTTGCGCCAGGGAGAAGAGGAAGCTGCTTTCAAAAGGTGATGCTTCCACAGCCATAGGCATCATGGCCAGTAGGAAATAGAGGGATCCTAGCTTCTTTTTCGAGTACAAGCTAGATAAGGAAGGACACTTGAATATGATGTTTTGGTGTGACTCCCAGTCTCGTCATGACTATGAGGACTTCGGCAACGTGCTTGTATTTGATAGCACGTACAAGATGAACCGCTATGGTATGCCATTCATACCTTTTGTTGGTCTTAACAATCACCGGAAGACCACTGTTTTGGTTGTGCCATAGTTTCAGACGAGACCGAACATACATACGTGTGGTTGCTGCAGACTTTTTTGAGGTCCATGTGTCAAAAGATGCCGAAGAGTGCAATCACAAACGCCGACGCTGTGATGATCAAGGCAATTCGCGAAGTCTTGCCAGACGTGTGGCACCGTATTTGTATGTGGCATATAGAAAAAAAATGAAGATTCACCTCAGTCACAAGGCATTGAAGGAGTTCCGAACTCTTCTGTACTATAGCACATCCACGGCCATGTTTGAGGAGAGATGGCACGCGTTTTCCAAAAGATGGCAGTCGGAAAGAACTGTAACATGGTTGAGACGGATGTATAAGAAGAGGATACTGTGGGCCGCGGCTTATCTGACAGAGGGGTTTTGGCTTGGCATGAAAAGCAACTAGCTGAGTGAAAGCCTGAACTCATTCCTTCACCTCCACCTAGACGGTGAAATGACCCTGGTGGATATGATTTTGCATTATGAGAACGTCGTTGTACGTATCCGTGAAAACTAGGCGCGAGATGACTGCACGGCCTCACAGAGTTTACCGGTGCCAGTTACTAGCTTGAGGGAACTTGAGATAGCTGCTTCTCACGTCTTCACTCCAGCAAACTTCTATATGTTGCAAGATGATCTTAGAAAAATTGATGGCATGGAGATTGTAGAAATTAAGCTGGGAGACGGATCACATCAGTACATCGTGGCCTGGAAGAATAACCGGAAGAGCCAATTTTGGATGGAGTATACACCAGTAAATTCCGCAAAACCTATACGGTGCAGGTGCAGAAGAATGATTAATTCGAAAGGGTCTACCTTGCAAGCACATATTCCATGTACTGAAGTACTTGAACATATCTGAAATACCAAAGTGTTTAGTTCTTGTTCGGTTCACAAAACAAGTAAGGTTGGGACTGCCCGTGAGGCGCACAAGCGATCTGTTGGGATTTGGTTGGACTAGGGCAGGGGAAAGAATGAAATATAGCCAGGTCAGTGTGTTAGCGTCAGAAGCTATGCATGCGGCATGCAAACACCCAGCTTTGTGGGATCAGTTACAGGATAGTTTGAAGGCTGTGATAGCTAAGAGTGATGAGTATGATCTGCTACAGGAAAATTTGAGCAAGAATACAAATAACTTCAGTAAGTGTGCAGTTGAATATGTAGACGATGGTGAAGGCAACATGGTCACAGTTAAAGATCCTATGAAAGTGTCAAGAAAAGGTGCAACAAAGGTAGATGAGAACCGCCCTATCTGGAAAAATGGTAGACCACTCTCTTTTGATGAGTTGAAAACCCGGTGCGGCGCTTGCAAATTGCTAGGACACACTAAACGTAGCAAGAAATGCAAACTAAATCAGAAGTAAGTGTTTGCATGCATGGTGGACTATTAAAAAAATGATCATTTATTAACTTATCTTGTCTTTTATGATGTGCAGAAAAGTGGAGAAGGAAGAAGAGTAGAACACTTGCTTCAATTTTTTACGGATGAATCGAGGGAACAGGACAGTATATCCTTTTCACATTATGGCATCAAATTTAGTTCGACGTTTAACATCGAGTGTTTGGTTCCAGTATATTGTAGCAACTCGATCGACATTTTATTTAGTGGGAGTGTCAACCTTTTACATCTCTAAATAAACAACAAAATCCGACCTAAATAAATTAGTTATACATGGTAGAAAGAATATTGTACATTTCCCCTCCGCACGTCCTAACTGCCATTAAATAAGTAACTTACCACTCCCCACCACACATTCACACACCTACCACGCGCACCGATTCGAACTCCCCTCTTATCCCCACCTACAGTAGATCGAGAAAACCCTCGCCGGCGACTGCTGCAGCCGCCTCCATGGAGAAAAGCCTCGGCTGGCAGAGAGCGATGATGGAGCTCGCCGGAGATGACGAGGGGTGGCGAGCGCAGTTGACGGAGGTGTGCGGCTGGTTCCCTAGCACGGAGATGTTGGTCAACCACGCGAGTGGCCTCGTCAAAGTCCTCACCGACGTCGAGAAGAAGTGTGCCTTCGCCTACGGCCGCGGCGTCCCGCCGGCTCTCCTACTCGTCTGGGCAATGCAAGAGGCCATGCTGACTGACTCCCCTGTTCAGCGCATAAGGTGGTGGATGTATCGCTCCACCACCATGACGCTGCGGCCAGATCCAACACGCGTCGCGTCGAGGGCGGAGCGCGTCGACGTCGAGCTCGCTCTCCGTGCGCCCATCAGCCCGGACTACCAGGTCCGCCACGTGCCGAAGCCAGTCCCGCCGTTGGGCTCTGACGTCGTGGAGGACGACATGGATGAGGTACTGGTCATCCCTGATGATCATGAGGAGGGCGAGGAGGATGCCGTGCAGATGGTAGCGCCGGTCGCCGTCGATGGTGGCAAGACAAAGCCCATCGACGTTGAGCTCCTTCCCCTCCTCCCTGACATAGTGAAGGTGGAAGAAGAGGAGGTGGCTGAGGATCAGGTGGCGCAGCTCTCAAACAGGACAGCTGTCAAGAAGAAGGCTTCTCCATGTGTGGTGCGCCGCTCACACCGCCTCAAATTTCTGAAGAAGTGAAGATGGGCACAGTTGCTGAAGGAGGAGGAAGCTGCTAGTTATCTTAAGTTAGGTATGATGTTATATGTTTCAGCATATAAGTTAACATTATTTTGGGTTTGATGTTGGTTAGGTATTGCTACATCTTGAGCTTGCGTTGGTTTTCCTTGAAGAGGAAAGGGTGATGCAGCAATAGTAGTGTAAGTATTTTCCTCAGTTTTTGGGAACCAAGGTATCAATCCAGTAGGAGGCTCCTCAAAAGTCCCACGCACCTACACAAACAAACAAAGAACTCACAACCAACGCAATAAAGGGGTTGTCAATCCCTTCACGGCCACTTGCGAAAGTGAGATCTGATAGATATAATATGATAAGATAAATATATTCACTGGGAAAGGACACCGCAAGATTGAACCCAAAGCTAAGCACTTCTCCCATTGCCAGAAAGATCAATCTAGTAGGCCAAACCAAACTGATAATTCGAAGAGACTTGCAAAGATAACTTAATCATACATAAAAGAATTCACAGAAGATTCAAATATTTCTCATAGATAAACTTGATCATAAACCCACAATTCATCGGATCTCGACAAACACACCGCAAAAAGAGTTTACATCGAATAGATCTCCACAAGAGAGGGGGAGAGCATTGTATTGAGATGCAAAAAGAGAGAAGAAGCCATCTAGCTAATAACTATGGACCCGAACGTCTGTGGTAAAGTACTCACAACTCATCAGAAGGGCTATGATGTTGATGTAGAAGCCTCCATGGTCGATTCCCCCTCCGGCGGAGCGCCGACGAAGGCTCCAAGATGGGATCTCGCGGATACAGAAGGTTACGGCGGTGGAAATTGTGTTTTGGTGGCTCCCTGGATGTTTTTAGGGTACGTAGGTATATATAGGAGGTAGAAGTACGTCGGTGGCCGCTTGAGGGGCCCAGGAGACAGGGGGCGCGCCCAGGAGGGGTGGGCGCGCCCTCCTATCTCCTAGCTACCTCGATTGATTCTTGACTTGCACTCCAGGTCCTCTGGATCATGTTCGTTCCAAAAATCACGCTCTCGAAGGTTTCGTTCAGTTTGGACTCCGTTTGATATTCCTTTTCTTCGAAATACTGAAATGGGCAAAAAACAACAATACGGGCTTGGCCTCTGGTTAGTAGGTTAGTCCCAAAAATGAGATAAATGTGTCAAATAAAGCCCATAAACATCCAAAAGGGATAATATAATAGCATGAAACAATCAAAAATTATAGATACGTTGGAGACGTATCAAGCATCCCCAAGCTTAATTCCTGCTCGTCCTCGAATAGGTAAATGACAAAAACAGAATTTTTGATGTGGAATGCGACCTAGCATAATTCTCAATGTAATTTTTTTATTGTGGCATGATTGTTCAGATCCAATGATTCAAGATAAAATCTTATAAAACATAAAAATAATAATACTTCGAAGCATACTAACAAATAATCATGTCCTCTCAAAATAGCATAGCCAAAGAAAGCTTATCCCTACAAAATCATATAGTTAGGCCATGCTTCATTTTCATTACACAAAATACTCCCATCATGTACAACCCGGATGACGAGCCGAGCAATTGGTTCATACTTTTTAACGTGCTTCAGCTTTTTTCAACACTTACGCAATACATGAGCGCAAGCCATGGACATAGCACTATGGTGGTATATGGTGGTGGTTGTAAGGACAAAAAGGGAGAAGATAGTCTCACATCAACTAGGCGTATCAATGGGCTATGGAGATGCCCATTAATAGATATCGATGTGAGTGAGTAGGGATTGCCATGCAACAGATGCACTAGAGCTATAAATATATGAAATCTCAACAAAAGAAACTAAGTGGGTGTGCATCCAACTCGCTTGCTCACGAAGACCTAGGGCATTTTGAGGAAGACCATCATTGGAATATACAAGCCAAGTTCTATAATGCAAAATTCTCACTAGTATATGAAAGTGACAACATAGGAGACTCTTTATCATGAAGATCATGGTGCTACTTTGAAGCACAAGTGTGGAAAAGAGATAGTAGCAATTGTCCCTTCTCTCTTTTTCTCTCGTTTTTTTTCTTTTTTCTCCCTTTTTTTCTTTTCGTTTTTCTTTTTTTTTCCTTTGGCCTTTCTTTTTGTAAAGTCCAAAGTCTCATCCCGACTTGTGGGGGAATCATAGTCTTCATCATCCTTTCCTCACTGAGACGATGCTCTAATAATGAAAATCATCACACTTTTATTGATTTACAACTCAAGAATTACAACTCAAAGCTAGAACAAGATATGACTCTATATGAATGCCTCCGGCGGTGTACCGGGATATGCAATGAATCAAGAGCGACATGTATGAAAATTATGAAGGTGGCTTTGCCACAAATACGATGTCAACTACATGATCATGCCAAGAGCAATATGACAATGATGGAGCGTGTCATAATAAACGGAATGATGAAAAGTTGCATGGCAATATATCTCGGAATGGCAATGGAAATGCCATAATAGGTAGGTATGATGGCTGTTTTGAGGTAGGTAAATAATGGGTGCAAGCTACCGGCGAAAGTTGCGCGATATAATAAAAGCTAGCTATGTGGAAGGATGAGTGTGCGTATATCCATGGACTCACATTAGTCATAAAGAACTCATATACTTATTGCAAAAGTCTACTTAGCCCTCGAAGCAAAGTACTACTACGCATGCCCCTAGAGGGATAGATTGGTAGAAAAAGACCATCGCTCGTCCCCGACTGCCACTCATAAGGAAGACACTCAAAAGAGCACCTCATGCAACAAATTTGTCACACAACTTTTACCATACGTGCATGCTACGGGACTTGCCAACTTCAACAAAAGTATTTCTCAATTTCATAATTACCCACTAGCATGACCCTAACATTACTACCTTTATATCTCAAAACAAAATTATCAAGCATCAAATTGATCCTAGTGTTTAATGTACTTTCTATGATAGTTTTTATTATACCCAACTTGGATGCTCATCATTCTAGGACCAAATTCATAACCATAGCAAATACCATGCTGTTATAAGAGACTCTCAAAATAATATAAGTGAAGCATTAGAGACTAGCAATTTCTATAAAATTAAGTCAACGCCGTGCTCTAAAAGATATAAGTGAAGCACTAGAGCAAAAACTATCTAGCTCAAAAGATATACGTGAAGCACAAAGAGTATTCTCGTAAATTCTAATCAAGTGGGCTTCTCCCAAAAGGTGTGTACATCAAGGATGATTATGGTAAACTAAAAAGCAAATAATAATATAATACACGACGCTCCAAGAAAAACACATATCATGTTGCGAATAAAAATATAGCTCCAAGTAAAGTTACCAATGAATGAAGACGAAAGAGGGGATGCCTTCCGGGGGCATCCCCAAGCTTAGGATTTTGGCTATTATTGAATATCTTGGGGTTCCTTGGGCATCCCCAATCTTATGCTTTTGCCACTCCTTATTCCATAGTCCATCAAAGCTTTACCCAAAACTTGAAAACTTCACAACACAAAACTCAACATGAAATCTCATAAGCTCCGTTAGTGAAAGAAAACAAAACCAACACATAAGGTACTGTAATGAACTCATTCTTTATTTATATTGGTGTTAAACCTACTGTATTCAAAGTTCTCTATGGTTCATACCACTTAATACTAGACATAGATGCATAAATAAGCAAACAACACACGAAAAACAGAATCTGTCAAAAACAGAACAGCCTGTAGCAATCTGTAACTAACACAAACTTCTGGAACTCTAAAACTCCTACAAAAATAGGAAGTCCTGGAAAATTTGTTTATTCATCAGAAGAAAAAATAATCAATGCAAAATCACGTTTCTGTGATTTATTGAATTTTTTCTCATGAGCGCGAAGTTTCTGTTTTTCAGCAGAATCAAATCAACTATCATCATAGGTTATCCTATAGGTTCTACTTGGCACAAACACTATTTAAAGCATGAAAACACATCTAAACAGAATGTAGATGCAAAATTTATTAAATAACAGCAAGGAAAAATATTGGGTTGTCTCCCAACAAGCGCTTTTCTTTAAAGCCTTTTTAGCTAGGCATTGAGATTTCAATGATGCTCACATGGAAGACAAGAATTGAAGCACAAAGAGAGCATCATAAAACATATGACAAACACATCTAAGTCTAACATAATTCCTATGCATAGGCATATTATAAGCAAACAAATTTGCAAGGCAAGCAAAAACTAGCATATGCAAGGAAGAAGAAAGAGACGATAGCAATCTCAACATGACGAGAGGTAATTTAGTAAGATAAAAATTTCTACGACCATATTTTCCTCTCTCATAATAATTACATGTAGGATCATAGGAAAATTCAACAAAATAGCTATCACATAATATATTCTCAACACAATCCACATGCATGCAAAGTTGACACTCTTCCAAGATAGTGGGATTAACTTTAACTAAAGTCATGAACTCTCCAAACCCAATTTTATCTAAAATTTCAAAAGATTGATCAAAATCCAAATATGTGGGATCTAAAGTTGACACTCTTCCAAACCTACTTTCAATAATATTGCAAACACTATTATCAATCTCATATTCATCTTGGGGGTTAAACAAATTTTCAAGGTTATAAGAAGAATCACCCCAATCATGATCATTGAAACAAGTAGTAGACATAGAAAACTAGCATCCCCAAGCTTAGGGTTTTTCATATTATTAGCACAATTGACATCAAGAGAATTTATAGTAAAATCATTGCAATCATGCTTTTTATTCAAAGAGTTATCGTGAATCTCTTCTTAAATTTCTTCATCATAATTTTCAGATTCACAAATTTCAAGCAAAGCTTTATAAAGATAATCTAGTGCACACAACTCACTAGCAATTGGTTCATCATAATTGGATCTCTTAAAAAGATTAGCAAGCGGATGAGGATCCATAGATCTTAGGTTTTGTTTAGCAATAAATAAGCATCTATTCCAACCAAACGAGCAAACGAAAGGGCAAGCAAAAGAGAGAAGAAGATTGGGAAAGAGAGGGCGAATAAAACGGCAAGGGTGAAGTGGGGGAGAGGAAAACGAGAGGCAAATGACAAATAATGTAAATGCGAGGGAGATGAGTTTGTGATGGGTACTTGGTATGTCTTGACTTGAGCGAAGACCTCCCCGACAACGGCGCCAGAAATCCTTCTTGCTACGTCTTGAGCTTGCGTTGGTTTTCCTTGAAGAGGAAAGGGTGATGCAGCAATAGTAGCATAAGTATTTCCCTTAGTTTTTGAGAACCAAAGTATCAATCCAGTAGGAGGCTCCTCAAAAGTCCCATGCACCTACACAAACAAACAAAGAACTCGCAACCAACGCAATAAAGGGGTTGTCAATCCCTTCAGGCCACTTGCGAAAGTGAGATCTGATAGAGATAATATGATAAGATAAATATATTTTTGGTATTTTATAATATAGATGTGAAAAGTAAAGAAGCAAATAAAAGTAGATTGAAAGCTTATATGATAAAAGATAGACCCCGGGGCCATAGGTTTCACTAGAGGCTTCTCTCAAGATAGCATAAGTATTACAGTGGGTGAACAAATTACTGTCAAGCAATTGATAGAAAAGCGAATAATTATGAGATTATCTAGCCATGATCATGTATATAGGCATCACGTCCGTGACAAGTGGACCGGCTCCTGCCTGCACCTACTACTATTACTCCACACATCGACCGCTATCCAGCATGCATCTAGAGTATTAAGTTCATAAGAACAGAGTAACGCATTAAGAAAGATGACATGATGTAGAGGGATAAACTCATGCAATATGATATAAACCCCATCTTTTTATCCTCGATGGCAATAATACAATACGTGCCCTGCAACCCTTTCTGTCACTGGGTAAGGACACCGCAAGATTGAACCCAAAGCTAAGCACTTCTCCCATGGCAAGAAAGACCAATCTAGTAGTCCAAACCAAACTAATAATTCGAAGAGACTTGTAAAGATAACTCAATCATACATAAAAGAATGCAGAGAAGATTCAAATATTTCTCATAGATAAACTTGATCATAAACCAACAATTTATCGGATCTCGACAAACACACCGCAAACAGAGTTTACATCGAATAGATCTCCACAAGAGAGGGGGAGAACATTGTATTGAGATCCAAAAAGAGATAAGAAGCCATCTAGCTAATAACTATGGACCCTAAGGTCTATGGTAAACTACTCACAACTCATTGGAAGGGCTATGGTGTTGATGTAGAAGCCCTCCATGGTCGATTCCCCCTCCGGCGGAGCGCTGGCGAAGGCTCCAAGATGGGATCTCATGGATACAGAAGGTTACGGTGGTGGAAATTGTGTTTTGGTGGCTCCCTGGATGTTTTCGGGGTACGTAGGTATATATAGGAGGAAGAAGTACGTCGGTGGCCGCTCGAGGGGCCCAGGAGACAGGGGCACGCCCAGGAGGGGTGGGCGCGCCCTCCTATCTCTTGGCCGCCTCAATTGCTTCTTGACTTGCACTCCAAGTCCTCTGGATCACGTTCGTTCCAAAAATCACACTCCCGAAGGTTTCATTCAGTTTGGACTCCGTTTGATATTTCTTTTCTTTGAAATACTGAAATAGGCAATAAAACAACAATGCGGACTAGGCCTCCGGTTAGTAGGTTAGTCCCAAAAATGATATAAATGTGTAAAATAAAGCCCATAAACATCCAAAAGGGATAATATAATAGCATGGAACAATCAAAAATTATAGATATGTTGGAGACGTATCATGTATGCTTTTATATGTAAGCATATAAGTTATGGAATCGGTATGGTTTGGTCGGGTTGTTTGTGGCTGAAGACCTGAATATCTACTACTCACCCTAAGTGTCAAGTTCAGTTAAATTTCAGAATAATGAATATGTATTGTTGCTTTGCTTCAGTGTTGCATCAAAGGTGTAGGTGCTGCTAGATGTTGCTCCTATGTTGCAACAAGACAATGAACTGGGCAGCTGCACAAATCAGTAGTGTTGCTAGGTGATGTGCCCATGTGCATCACTTACCAAATATAGAACATGCCAAAAGTGCATTGTCTGCCAGATATAGAACATGCCAAAAGTGCATTGTCTGCCAAATATAGAACATGCCAAAAGTGCATTGTCTACCAATCATGATGGCCCCATGTTATTTCTGCTGCAATCTCTGTTACACTTTGCCCATAAACTGAATAGCAAATAATTCATCAGCATTTCATCATGTCAATTACAATGATGTCAATAACTTTATGAACAATCTACTTGCTAACTATGAGAGCAATCATAATGGCAAGCAGGCCAAGATACAGAAGACCTCCCAATCCTAAAATCCTATCCCTATAGAGCAATATTTCCTTGTGCATCTTAACCATTGCCCTCTTTTCTTTCTCATTCCTTTTAATTCCAGCTTCATATTTTGTAATCTTAGTCTCCAGTTTCTTGTTCCTCATGGCAAGATACTTAATGACTGACTTTGCTTTGCTATCCCACTCCCCATCAACCCATTCAACATACTCAGAAGTGAAATCATCCTAAATAAATCATGAGCAATTCAAGTCAATTTATAACTGAACTTGTCACTGCAAGCGTTAAACACTGAACTTTTTTGCAGCTTGACCGCAATAGCAGTACTAGTTTGAAGATCATGCTCAGTAGACTAACCTCAAACACACATCCCACTAATGCGCTGCCAAAATTGTCTGCATCTATGTAGACACGGCCACCAGGAGTTTCCTGATGACCACATAGATGGAGCTTGTCAGGGCCACATGTCATGAATTGTGGGCGACAATGCTGGGATCTAAAGAACAACGGTAAAGAACTTACCTTTTTGCCACCAAAGTGTAGCACTGAAGAAACCCTAGCCGTGGGTTCTCCCGGCCCACCGCCGCCCACGAAACCCCCGTCCCCTGTTCCACTCGATCCGCCGCCACTGCCTCCTGTGCCACTGAATCCGCCCACCTGCTTCCAGGACCCAGGGTTCGACCTAACTTGCGGTCGCCACCGCTCTTCTCGCCGCAGCCGCCGCTGCCCGATGCCCAGCTCCCTGTCATGCTTTCGCCATCGAGATTTGGAGGCGCAAATGGAGAGAGAGGGCTGGGGATTTGGAAGGGAAATGAGAAAAGGGGAAAGATCGATGTGAACCTGGCAAAATGGGCTTGTGTAGCGCTCCCGGCATGATAGGCCGCCTGTGGGGCCCCTCATGTGGTTAGATGGGTCGTGCCTGGCATCATGGTATACAATAAAAAAATGACGGGTTTGTAAAACAAAATAGAAAAACATGATGCCTGATAACACGCGATAGAGCCAACGAGCTAACATGACTAATTTTCATCTATGTAATATGTTTTGGCTCGACATATTTACTTAGCTAACATGACTACTTTTCATAATCATGTGATGAGGGGGAATTACCAGGAGATTATGCAAGATGATGACATGCATATAGCTAAGGCAGAAGGCTAAGCTTGATAGAGTTTTAAAAAAAGTAAAGAATGTGAAATTTTAATATGAAACTTCGAATAGCATTTGAAGAGAAAAATAGAATGCGAATACTATTAATGTTAAAAATACAATTATAAAAAATTGGAGAACGAGAAAAATACTAAGCAAGAACAATTGATAAGTGAAGCCAAAAATTGATTGGTACAACCAAATTGTCTTCTCCGAGCGAATTGTATGACCGAATTTTCTGGTACGAGCGAACTGTCTGACAGATACATACACATGTATGTGTCACAATATTCGAGATGCCCTGTTTATTACATAAAAATGATAGAAACCCTAAGATAATCATGCCATCGAAACCTTCGACCGGACTAAATCCAAACCACTAAAACTTGACTCTTGCATGCGCATGAATTCTTCAGGCGCGCCTTTTCCTTGCGATTTCGCGAATTTTGTTCTTCACACACTGCATCATGTTCGAAGGTGACATAATGAACTCGGCGATGAAACGTCATCTCCTTGCGTCAACGGTGTCCTGCAATAAATGACATAAAGGTTACAGGAACCGAAGTTGGTACACGACCATACTAGCTAGTCTACAAACGCAAATAACATCATACCTGTGAAAAATCGCGGGTCATTCGGTCCCCATCCCAATGTTTTAGACATTCTGTGACTAAAAGGCCCCAAGAGCTCCTGGTATATATGCAAACATTAGCGATGGGCAATACAAACATGTGTGTTGTTGTTTGAATGTGCATGATGTCCTACTAACTCACCCATCCTCTTGCTGGGGCATGTCATACTCCTTGATAGGCCACTTACATATGTCCGGATATTTCCCTGGTGTAATAAGATTTGCTTGGCGCATATCGTGTACTATAGCCATTCGCTATAAAGAGGATAGTGTTAAAGAAGAATCATAAACAACATGTAAGACCAATGGTACAAATGTTGGTTATATTACCAGTGCTTTCACAGTCTTTTCTGTCAGGTCCAAACGACAGAGTGAATCGAGAACTTGGAATTCTTGCTTGATCAAGTGCATGACCATGGTCATCCAGTGGGCATTGTCGATATTCAACGCGATATACATATACAGTGCAAAAAACCATTATGGATCAAACGAAATACTTGATGAAACATCCTGTAGTGAAGAATTACAAACATAACGTACCTTATCACGCACACTATACTCTTGTGTGACTCTATTAACTGCTCCAGCTTTGGATAGAGCACTATCCATGTTGAAGGTCGACGACAATGGATCGTCTCATGCGATAGCACAATCTACAAGGAATTTGGACCTCCACGCTGGACAAAGGTAACGATCATGACCAACGCGCAGCTCCAAATGTCCCATATAAGCATCAATAACCTTCATAGAATATCAGGGCATTACATGTTGAAAGTTGAGACATAGATTATTGAGAATTTTAATAACAGGACATGCAAGTAGTACTTACATCGTCCGACAACCATCTATGAGTTAGTACCGGTCGAATCCTTTCGGAAGTCAGAGATATGCCACGCCCTTCACCGTAGTAAACTTTCTTCCCCTTATTCTTCTCGGTGCTAGCAGCTAACTCAACAAATGAAACAACTGCACCAATTATTTCCTGTGTCAACTCATCTGCCACAACCTCCGGCTCATGATTTTCAGAAAACAGAGCTGCATGAAATAATATGAACATCAACAATAGTGATCATATGCATTCGTAGTATATAACAAATTAAGAAAGTTAGTTACGATACCTCTACTAGCAGAACGGGTACTAGAGGGTTTCTGACCACGGTTGGTACGCCTGCTGGGCTTGTCAAGTGCGTAGGGGGATTCAAATTTCTTGGGAATGGTCCGCTTCTGCTTACCGGACGTAACTTCCTCATCCTTATCGATTGTTGCACCCTTTTTTCCATTTGCTTTAGCCATGAACTTGTTGACAGAAGATGGACAAATGTCTATGTCCGATGAAGGTGCTTGAGTAGAAGTACCAACGACCCAAGGGTTTTCGGGTGTAGCGCCACATTCATCATTACGCTTAATAGGTGAAGCTCCCTTGAGTCCATTCATCTTCGGTGGGGTTTTCTTTTTGGCAAACTAAATCATGTGAACATTTTAGCACGTAAAAAAATTAAAGGAGAAAATTATAGACAGAAATATATATACATAGTACCTCAGGTACAGTTTTATGGTTGGGAACCACTTCATCAGGCTGCGTCATGTCAATGATGGGATCTCCGTGTGAGTCTATGTCATCCTTGTACATGAATTCCTTCTTTTCATATGGACCGTTCTCGAACGAATCCATTTCTTCATCCACATCATTGTCCGCGGATGGCACGGCAGCAGCCGGCTTGTACATGACACCTGATTTGTTCAACTTCTCCAACAACCTCTGCAATAGAAATATAAAGTTAGTAATGCTTGCATGGTTTAAAACAGCAAACATACTGTAAACTATAAAGTTAGGGTGTGACACCTCAGCAACTTGATCAGGGATTTGCCTCATCTGGGTGTGTATGAAGTCCATGCACAGCTTCATTAGAAGCTCCATTAAATCTTCCAACATTGGGGCTGTCATCGACTTCTTTGTGTTTCCATTTGCAGGCTTGGTTTTTGGCTTCATCGTAGGCGCATTATTTGGGACTTTGGGCTCCTGCGCCCTATACTCTTGGGTGATATTATTTTCAATCTGCATGCGATATTGAAGTACATGTGATGAATTAAAAATAAATATTATTTAGTTACAAAACATTTAAGAAAGACAAAACACAATGACTTACCTTGACGTTACCACGGCCATGCCCATTGTCATAGTCGAACCGATCTCTCCTAGTGGTTGCACCTTCGGTCCAATTCCTCATAAGAGGTTATATAGACAAGTTGGGATTATGGGCGCAATCGCCTTCGATAGGTTGCACCTTCTCCCAGTACAAGTACTACAAAAAAATAAGGATTTAGAGTTAGTACAATACATCACATAAAATTGCAATGATATAATAATTGACATTATGCAACAGGTCTCATATGTGTACCTGCAACAGAGCCAAATTGCCTTTCGGCCATTGGCGGAGGTGTTTGCCTTTCTTGACTATGTGAAGGCAATCGAGGAGAACACGCAGGATGAACGCACTCCAGTTAATCTTTGAAATACGTTTCACATCATCGACCAAAGCGTAGTACTGCTTTGGCACAATCTTGCTCGACATGGGAGCAATAATTGTTCCTAACAGGACAAGGACTAATTTCTGAAGTAAATCATTGTCGGTGGCTTTACTTTTAATTATGTCCACAATGAGATTATATATCACTATGTTTTCTGATGTCTTACTGAGAAATTGTGGCGGCACCTGCTCCTTCATGTCCTCACCTTCTTCAATCAGAATGTCCGAAGCGGAGAGTCCTTGGTTCTCGAGGTTAAAGATGCACTCGACGTCGACCGCACCGAGAGTCACCTCCCTAACCTGCTCTTGTATAATGAATTTGGCCTTGCTGGCATCAAAATTCTCAATCATATACCTAATCAGTAGGGTACGCATCTTAATAGATGGTATCTGCAGCATGCTGCGCAATGTTGTATCAGTCACTCTAGCGCGTTGACCACTCGATAGAGCGGCAACAAGCTTGCACCATTTTTCAACGACGCACACTATTTCTCCATTTAGCTCGTCCATCCTGTTGAAAGAAAATATAAAACTTCATGACATTAGCGAACACTAATGCAAAAATAAAAATAGACATGCAAAAATATAAAACTTTCTGGTAGTAGCTAACAAAAATGCAAAAATAACACTAATGCAAATATAAAACTAGCACCATGTATACAACAACATGCAGCCAAGTGTGTGCTATTATGAGGCAATAAAAATATAACTACAATTCGTAATTGAATTTACTTGCATCTGATCAAGTTCTTTGAGTATCAGATAAATTATTAACAAGGTGACAAATTGATCAGCTGTAAATAAATACAATCTATAGCAATGATACCTATTTGAGGTTCATCAACATCTAATGCTTATAAATCTTTAATGTTCTATGTGCACAAAAATATAATTGGATCGTGTGACAAAAATATAATTGGATCATGTGACAAAAAATCTATTGCATCATGAGAAACAACATCTTATTCTACCATGCTACGAAAGAACCAAAGATGTAGTTCATCTACGCCATCTGGTCAACACATCTAGTTGAGTTGATAGTATTTGAAAATATGTGGTAAACCTAAGTCCATCAAAGCAACGAGACAGAGGAACTAGCTTGCTATGAAGGCGCGAGGTTAGGAGGACAACTTACTTGATCAGTCCACGAAGATGAAAGAAGTCGGTGATGCGTTGTCGATGTTGTTCGTCGAGGGCGGCCAGCACATGCGGACGACCTTGATCTTCTCGGGGTTTTTGTGGCGTGTGGAATCCGGCGGACGGAGTTGTCGACGACTCGCCGGCAGGAGGCGATCTAGTCGACAACATGTGCCAGGAGGTGGAGATTATATACGAGGTCGACTCCTAGGTCGTCGTAACTTCCTTGTTGCCAATCTCGCGATCTATATTTTCCTCCGTTGAAGCGAGGCTGAACGTGCTCCTCAATCATAGGGATTAGGAACATATGGATTAGCATGATCCCGGAATTGTGTAACAGAATGGCAACTATGTAACACCCCCACTGTCATGCTACAGTAATCCTTGAGATCAAGCTGATCATTTTGCTCAGACAGTGCTTAGTCACTTTGATCAATATCTCATTTGAAACTCCTTCACTGAATTCAAATTCATTTTGCACGTGAAATATGGAGTTGCACCAAAGTTGCTGCAAAATAGTTCATCATTTAGCCAAAATTCCATAACATTTAATTGTTAAGGAAAACAACATCACCTAAGAGCTAAGATGGACCGTAACAATTATGACAATACAATTTAAGCATTTTAAAGTGCTATTTTATTTGTGAAAAATGCAAATGGATTCCTCTAGCCTCCAAACCTTTTTGTGGCACGGCCTAAAAATGCAAACTAATTAATAGGCTAAGTCCCACATTTTTTTCTCAGCTCTTTTAGTCACTCTATATAATCATTTTCTATCTCTGTGAAATAAACAAAAGATTCTTATATGTAAAAAAGCTAAAAGGAGCTACTTTGCACCTGGGCCTGATGCACAGTGCAACAACCCAACCCAACTCCCCCTATTTCCTTCTTCCCTGTTCATCACAGGGGCCGTGGACGCACGCGCCACGTCCATGGGTTCGATTGCCACACGTCGTCCATCCGCTGCCTCCCCGCGGTGCATTTGACCTCCCCCCGAACCCGTGGACATGAACCCTAGCCCCCACTCTTCCCTCCTCGCACCATTTTCTTCCCCGTGGTGCTTGGCCCTCGCCTTGCCGTCGTTGATGCTGCGACCCATGCCCACCTCAAGCCACCCGAAGGACTCCAGGAGCTTCACCACCATCGCCTCCTTCGTCTGCACTATTGGGTTGGGCCGGTGAGGCTTTGTACGCTCGCCATCACCGCCGTCTTCATCATCTACATCGCTGGCCGTCATTGTCGATTCCCACCGCACCGGTCTACCCCCGGCCTCCTCCGCCGCGCCTCCAAGCTCACTGTGAGCTCCTCTCCTAGATCCCCTCTTCCCCTGCTTCGATATGTCGTCGTTGAGGACGTCCCCGCACTAGGCCGACGTGGCCGGAGCTTCGGGTCCGCGCGCCCGACCGCATACCCTCTTGACTACCTACAGATGCGCCCTAGCGCCCGTGCTGCCTGCTCCTGCTCTCCTCTGTTGCTCGCGTTCGCTGCTCCGCGACCGCGCTCTCGCTCGTCGCCGTTCGCGCGCCGCAGCTCCGCAGCCGTCCTGCACCCGCCTCGCTCGTTGCCGCCGAGCCCCGCCTGCCACGCCTCGCACCTAGACCACGCTGGCAGCCATTCGGTGCCATGCCCCCCAGCGCCCGCGCGTCGCCCGTCTCTCGCCCTGCCCGCCGTGGTCTTGCTGCTGCTCCGCCCGCGCATGCTCGGGGCTTGGACGATGGCCTTGACTCTGGCGCCGCTACGAGCCGCCTCCGCTCCTATTGTCGCCTCCATCTGAAGCGCCATGTCACGGGCTCTCCGACGCACCCGCCCGCGCCCCCAACGGTCGCCGGAGTCGGCTGGCCGGAGCCTCGCCGCCGCCCCTGTAACCCATCGCCGTTAACTGTACTCCTAAACACCCCTTTAAAACTAATCCCCCCTCTAACCCACTGATATTGGGCCCCACCTGGTTAACTAATTTGATTAAACTGTAGGTTATGACATGTCGGCCCTCTTTGTCTAATTAGGTTAATTAAATTATATAAACACTGTTAGTTGCCTCTGCCAATGACATGGGGGTCCCAAGGCCCTCTCTGTCTAGCACTGCGTTAGTTCACCCTAGCATTGCGTATTACCATGTTATGCTTTATGATGCTATGCTTGCTTTATATTTATTGTTTCTTCCCCCTCTTCTCTCCGGTAGACCCCGAGACCGATGCCGCCCCTGTGATCGACTACGTCGACGATGACCCCTCCTTGCCAGAGCAACCAGGCAAGCCCCCCATTTGATCATCCCGATATCGCCCATTCCATCTCTCATGCTTGCATTAGATTTTTCTACTGTTATTGTTTGCTCCTATTTTGATGCATAGCCTGCTTTTGTATCTGCTGTTGTACCTTACCTGCTTATCCTAAACTGCTTATCCTAACCTGCTTAGTATAGGTTGGTTAGTGATCCATCAGTGACCCCCCCTTGTCCTTGTTCCCCCTGCTTCATCATTGAAGACCCGATCAATGGGGTCGAAGACCAGGCCCCGACACCGCACATCACTCTCCCCTTAGTTGCTTAACACTGTTGGGTTACTATCGAGTGCCGAGGGTGAGACCTCTACAGAACTTCTGATGTTAACCCTGTAGTGTAGCTATTCGGTCGTGGTCATCGAGGGTGATTCCGCCTTAACCACTTCCGATACGACTCTGTCGTGCAACCCCTCAAGTGTGAACCTCGGGGGTGATTCCTCTTACGTTCACCTTGATGATTACATCGAGTGGAGTTCACCGAGGGTGATTCCTCGGGTTTTCCCCTTGATGATTGGACACACGGATACTTGGACTTTACAACCGTTACTTGGAAAGTCGGGTCGACCCTGAGGGGTACCCGCGAGTGATGTGGAGACGGGTTGACTTGGAGGGTGCCCGCAAGATAATTACGAGGCGTGGCCAGGCATTCTTAGCCCTTGCCGCAAGTCCTTGAGACAGGGCGATGGGGTCACATCTTTCATGAGTCTCTGCTTGTTACCGCGCGTTCCTAATCCACTATGATTTGGATATTGGATCCGAGGGGCCTCTAGCCTGATAGCACTAACCATCACGTGGGCATAGTATGGGCGTTCTGCGTCATATACATCAGCCAAAGCTTAATAGACGTCAGCGACTAAGCGGCGCGTGCCGGGTTGGACTGCGTAAGCACCTGCCTTGTTGAAGGAGGTAGCTAGGTCTGCTCACCGGCCGCGTACGTAATGTCTAGGAGTTTTCGGGGAGATGGCCCATGACCCCTGGGGGCAAAGGTTTAGTCTTGCATGCTGCCCTCTCTGTTAAGTCTAGGTCGGGTTGCGGCGTATTGTTTGGCCAAAGCCGGGCATCACCCAGGAAAGTGTGTCCGGCCGGAGTTAATCGAGCGTGGTGGGTAAGTTGGTGCACCCCTGCAGGGAAGAAAACATCTACGGATAGCCTGTCCTACGGTAACGGACACTCGGAGTTGTATCCCGATTGATACAACTAGAACTGGATACTTGTGATGAGAATTGGATGGTGATGAGAATTGGTTTGTAATGACAATTGGATAGTATGGCTCTGGGATTGCTTTCTCGTAGGGAGTCGAGAAGGGATCTCTGACTGAGGTTGATAACACTACTACTACTTTACTTTATGCTACTCTACTCCCTCCTGTTTGCTGCAAGATGGTGGTTTCTAGAAGATGCTAGTCTTCGATAGGACTAGGTCTTCTCTCTATTCTGGCGTTTCTGCAGCCCAGTCCACATATACAGCCTTCCTTTGATAATGTTGCATATGTAGTGTAGATCCTTGCTTGCGAGTACTTTGGATGAGTACTCACGGTTGCTTTGCTCCCTCCTTTTCCCTCTTTCCATTCTTCTTGGATGCTGCAACCAGATGGTGGAGCCCAGGAGCCAGACGACACCACCAACGACTACTACTACCCCGAGGGTGCCTACTACTACGTGACGGACGCCGATGACTAGGAGTAGTTAGGAGGCTCCCAGGCAGGAGGCCTTGCCTTTTCAATCGTAGATGCTTTTGTGCTGGCCTTCTTAAGGCAAACTTGTCTAACTTATGTCCGTACTCAGATATTGTTGCTTCCGCTGACTCGTGTATATTCGAGCTTATGTATTCGAGCCCTCTAGGCCC
Source organism: Triticum dicoccoides (assembly GCF_002162155.2). Taxonomy (NCBI): domain Eukaryota; kingdom Viridiplantae; phylum Streptophyta; class Magnoliopsida; order Poales; family Poaceae; genus Triticum; species Triticum dicoccoides. The sequence goes on from NC_041391.1 coordinate 629,022,604, forward strand.
CTAGCTTGTAATATAAAGCTTGTATTATTTTAATTTGTGTTTAGAGTTGTGTTGTGATATCTTCCCGTGAGTCCTTGATCTTGATCGTACACATTTGCGTGTATGATTAGTGTACGATTGAATCGAGGGCGTCACAAACTACTCCCGTGATCAACGTGCATGTGATCGACGTGCATGGAAAGCGCAGCATGGTGGGCCCCGCCAATATGGATCCGACAGTTATTTGCGGTCTGGGCCGGCCCACCTACCTCTACATTGTTTCTTCCCTCAAAATAAATATCATTGGTTCTTCCCTCAAAAAAAATTATGACACCTATTAGTTATTGTATACTTGTATATGTTCAACAATATTTATAGTATCTCTATCATTTCTGCAATATTATATACTCAAATGTATTGTTCCTCTTTCCCTTTCAATTTGGTTTTCCTATTATTTTATGTTTTCTCCTTCTTATTCCTAATTGTTTTTTCATGTTTCATAATTCCATATCACTTCTTCTCATAGTTTTCAATTTCATTTCAAATATTTATGATTAATTGTTGTCCTATTTATGACTTGCTAGTTGGTGGGACCGGCAAGGAAAAGCACTTTCAGACCTGCCCTCCGGCAGACCCGAATGGTCCTGCTTGTACATGGTGCATGTGGAGGCATGCATGAGATGACCGCAACTTTTGAGACCATGTGGGCATGGCCAATGTGGTCCCCCAGGCAAGGTGTGCACAAATTCGAACACAAAACACACGTTGCGTCACATGGGGGCAGTGTTGTAGGGTTTTGTCGCCAGAAAAACCCTAGAAAATGCATCGAGTATCGGAAATGAACGATACTTATCATGCATGCATGCCATGGTCATCCTTGGGTATGCATAAAGTTTGGGATCATTTGGTGGGACCGGCAAGGAAAACCACT
>NC_041391.1:629024126-629027347 GCF_002162155.2 Triticum dicoccoides
CACCGGAAAAACCCTAGAAAATGCATCGAGTGTTGGAAATGAACGATACTTGTCATGCATGCATGCCATGGTCATCCTAGGGTGCGCATAAAGTTTGGGATCATTTGGTGGGACCGGAAAGGAAAACCTCTTTTAGTCTTGCTCTCCGGCAGACCCGAATGGTCCTGCTTGTACATGGTGTATGTGGAGGCATGCATGAGATGACCCCAACTTTTGGGACCATGTGGGCATGGCCAATGTGTTCCCCCAGGCAAGGTGTGCACAAATTCGGACACAAAACGCACCTTGCGTCACGTGGGGGCACTGTTGTAGGGTTTTGTCGCCGGAAAAACCCTAGAAAATGCATCGAGTGTCGGAAATTTATAATTAAAAAGGACAAACATGAAAAGTGAAATAAAAGACAACATGACATCATACATTATTTATAGTTATAACTATCAGAACAAAGGAAAGAGTAGAATATAGAAAACATAATTAAAATTTGAATGAATAAGTGCAATAAAAGACAACATATTATCTTACATTTAAAATATAATTCAAGTTTAAAAAATATAAGATATATTAGAATGAAGAAGTGATAAAAAACACAACATTTTATGTTACAAAGTAATATTTCAAATATAAAAAAGACAAGAAATAATTGAAAGAAGAAGTGAAATAAAACACACCATTTTATCTTATATTTTGTAAATATTATAAATATAAAAAAGAGAACGAAGAAATGAAATAAAACACAACATAATCTGGAATATTTTTTAATTTTAGTAAACACTCTTAGAAATAATATAGAAAGAAGAGATTAGATTTTAAATATTAGAAATATATAAAAGAAAATAAAATTTGGAATTAAGAAGTGAAATAAAAGAGATAATAAAACAGAAACAAATCAAAGAATTTAAAATAGCGAATTATTTAGCGCGCGGGTCAGGCTGCCCAGGGCCAGCCCACCTGAATTGGGCCCAAGGCAGAGCCGCACAGGGCACAGCCGTGGGGTGGTGGGATTGAGCACGGGTGGGAGTTTAGTCCCACCTTGCCAAGCGAGAGGACACCGCACCGGTTTATATACCCGGCTGCGACTCCCCACTCGAGCTCCTCTCATATGCAGGCAGTACATTGCCTAACTCCCATCCCCTCTGCCCCGTAGGGCCTACCAGAAGTAGAGATGTTCTACACCACGGGCCTGGACCCTGGCCCATTAATGCTTGGGTTCCTAGTCGTATGCAGGCCGTGGTGTTAGCATTCTCTGCCTCTGGTAGGTGGGCATTTTTTTTGCAATTTGACATGTGTTTTGATCTTCAAAACACGTACTAAATTTTACACATGCTCACTTGCATGCAATACACAATTTTTGTTTCAATTGACATGTGTTTTGATCTTCTTCAAATCACCTAATAAATTTTACACATGCTCAGTTACATGTAATACACATGGCTATTAATGGAATTTCAACAAAAATGAAGCCGTGGTGTATGAAATAAAAGATATGATGATATCGTAAATTATTTAATGTAATAACTGTCAGAACAAAGAAAAGAGGAGAATATAGAAAACAGAAGAAAAATTTGAATGAATAAGTGCAATGAAAGACAAAATATTGTCTTACATTTAAAAATTTATTCAAACATAAAAAATATAAGATATATTAGAATGAAGAAGTGAAATAAAAGATAACATATTAGAATAAAGAAGTTAAAAAAACACAACATATTATCTTACAAAGTACAAATATTTCAAATATGAAAAAGATAAGAAATAATTAAATGAAGAAGTGAAATAAAACACACCTTTTTAATTTATATTTTGTAAATATTATAAATATTAAAAAGAGAACGAAAAAATGAAATAAAACACAACATAATCTGGGAGATTTTTTAATTTTAGTAAACACTCTTAGAAATAATATAGAAAAAAGAGATTAGATTTTAAATACTAGAAATATAAAAAATAAAAGAATATTCGGAATTAAGATGTAAAATAAAAGAGAATATAAAACGCAAACAAATCAAATAATGTAAAATAGTGAATTATTTCAGCGCGCGGGTCGGGCTGCCCTGGGCCAGCACACCTGAATTGGGCCCATGGCAGAGCCACGCAGGCACAGCCGTGAGGTGGTGGGAGTGAGCATGTGTGGGAGTTTAGTCCCACCTCGCCAAGCGAGAGGATGCCGAACCGGTTTATATACCCGGCTGCAACACCCCACTCGAGCTCCTCTCAAATGCAAGCATTACATTGCCTAACTCTAATCCCCTCTACCCCGTGGGGCCTACCAGAAGCAGAGTTATTCTGCATCACGGGCCTGCATCCTGGCCCATGAATGGTTGGGTTCCTAGTCGTATGCAGGCCGTGGTGTTAGATTTCTTCTCCCTCTGGCAGGTGGGCATTTTTTGCAATTAACTTTTGTTTTGATCTTCTTCAAAACACGTGCTAAATTTTACACATGCTCACTTGCATGCAATACACAAATTTATTTTCAATTGACATGTGTTTTGATCTACATCAAATCACCTAATAAATTTTACACATGCTCACTTACATATAATACACATGGCTATTAATGGAATTTCAACAAAAATGACCTTTGCTCAAAAACTGGCTTAAGTTAGACCGAATGGCCCCTCCGGAATGTGGTGATTTTTTCGAACACCTCCAAATCACCTCAACTTTTGCACACATGACATCTTGCAGAAACAAAGCAAGGTTTCCAAGTTTTTATTATTTTTTAATTTTTTTGAATTTATACTGCCCTATAGACTGACTGATCAAAACATCGGTCTATACATCAAGGGGGCATTGTAAAAATTCTTTTTTCCAATTTTTCTTTGACAGACATATTTGGCACATGTGGGTCACCATGTAAAAGAAAATTTGGGTGATTTGGAGGTGGTGGAAAATATGACCTTTGTTCAAAAAGTGGCTTAAGTTAGACCAAATGGTCCCTCCGGAATGCGGTGATTTTTTCGACCACTTCCAAATCACCTCAACTTTTGCACCCATGACCTCTTGCACAAACAAAACAAGGTTTCCAAGGTTTTATATTTTTTTAAATTTATACTGCCCTATAGACCGACTGATCAAAACAAAGGTCTATACCTCAAGGGGGCATTGTAAAATTTCCTTTTTCCAATTTTTCTTTGATAGCCATGTTTGGCACATGTGGGTCACCATGTAAAAGAAAACTTGAGTGATTTGGAGGTGGTGGAAAAAATGACATTTGTTCAAAA
>NC_041391.1:629027856-629029619 GCF_002162155.2 Triticum dicoccoides
ACCTCAAGGGGGCATTGTAAAATTTCTTTTTTCCAATTTTTTCTTTGATAGCCATGTTTGGCACATGTGGGTCACCATGTAAAAGAAAACTTGGGTGATTTGGAGGTGGTGGAAAAAATGACCTTTGCTCAAAAACTGGCTTAAATTAGACCAAATGGTCCCTCCGGAATGCGGTGATTTTTTCGACCACCTCCAAATCACCTCAACTTTTGCACACATGACCTCTTGCACAAACAAAGCAAGGTTTCAAGGTTTTATATTTATTTATTTTTTTGAATTTATACTGCCCTATAGACTGACTGGTCAAAACATCGGTCTATACCTGATGGGGGCATTGTAAAAAAATTTCTCAAATTTTCTTTGATAGCCATGTTTGGCACATGTGGGTCACCATGTAAAAGAAAATTTGGGTGATTAGGAGGTGGTGAAAAAAATCACCATGTAAGTTAGACCAAATGGTCCCTCCAGAAGGCGGTGATTTTATTGACCACCTCCAAAATTTCAACTTTTAAAAATATATTAGAAATGGAAGATTCAATCTTGCTAACTTATGAACATTGACAAAAAAAGATTTTCAAATTTTTCTAATTCTTATAGTATATTTCAAATGGAAGTTTCAATCATGCTAACTTATGAACATTGACAAAAAAAAATTCTACATTTTCTAATTTTAAAAATATATTTGAAATGGAATATTCAATCATGATCACTTATGAACATTAAAAAAAGGATTTTCAACATTTTCTAATTTTAAAATATATTTGAGATGGAATATTCAATTATGCTCACTTATGAACATTGACAAAAAAGGATTTTCAATGTTTTCCAATTTTTATAATATATTTGAAATGGAATATTCAATCATGGTAACTTAAGAACATTGACAAAAAATGATTTTCAACATTTTCTAAATTTAATAATGTATTTGTAATGGAAGATTCGATCATGCTAACTTATGAAAGCCTCAAGTCAATGTTTTTTACTATATATCCTATGTAGATAAGGCTTGTTCTTTGCACACACCATTACCAAGCACATGCACACTGTATGCAGCATGTCTCATCAGTCAAGCAACATTGAAGCACCTATTGTGATCATTGCAGCATCAGAATATAAACACTGCAATAAAGCATAGCTGACCTGCATCTAGATAGTTGATATACTTCAGAGACATACTAGATTAATTAAGCCTCTGCCATACTTCAGAGTCTGCCATACTACTTAAGAGTCTGCCATACTACCACTACAAAAAAAAGACGCATCCGTGACATTTTGGGCCGAACGAATTTTTTTTTCTGTCATACATCTGACACTTCTAGGACGATAATTGTGACAAAACCCGGTATCATCATAGATGCGGTGGGATCCTACTTCTATGACAAAAAATCATGACAGAAAATGGGCTTTTCGTCCTGGGCGGGCCGGAGACGCAGCTGCATGACATTCTTTGGGCCGTCCATGACGGAAAAAACCGTGGTAGAAGCGAGGGGGAGGAAAACTACGGGGAGTTGCCGGTTACGGTGGGAGAGCAATGCGCGTTTCTCTCGTACAGGTACGCGCGTGTGTGCGAGGCGTTGGCTCTAACTGAACCAGAGCGAGGCGTTGGGCTCTAACTGAACCCGAGTGATTGCACTGCAGGCTACGCGTTACTGAACCCGAGCGATCGATCAATGGCTGTTAACTGAACCCGATGGAGCAATTCCTTCGCTACTGCTGCTAACTGAAGCCGATCGATGCTACCTCTAGGATGAACAGTGAGCGTT
>NC_041391.1:629030289-629078542 GCF_002162155.2 Triticum dicoccoides
CCGTTTCGACCGTAGCGCTCCAACACAAGTCCGCTTCATCTGTTTTGCAGTATGCCACACCCCTCCCGATCAACAGGACCCCCGTTTCGACTGTAGGAGGTCCGTTTCCTCCGTTTTGCGGTATGCCACACCCCTCCCGATCAACAGGACCCCCGTTTTGACCGTAGGTGGTCCATTTCCTCCGTTGTGCGGTACGCCAGGCCTCGTTTCCACCGCCTGTTCCATCCAAGCCGGTTGGCTCCCACGCGTTCCATTGCCTCCCGATGAACACGACGCATTCCGTTGCATCCCCATGAACACGACGCATTCCGTTGTCTCCCGATGAACACGACGCATTCTGTTGCCTCCCCATGAACAAGACGCATTCCGTTGCCTCCCCATGAACATGAGCCCTCGCTGTACGTATGCGCGACTAGGCTTTCGAGACCCCGCCCGTATGTACACATATGTGGCCGTATTTTCTTTCTTGCACCCTGGACCTGTACGTACGTGTACATGCTACGTGCGCGCCTCTACTAAGACACGTGTGCGCCTCTACTAAGACACGTGCGCGCCTCTACAACGACCAGTATGTACGTACACGTTCGCGACCAGAATGACAATGCTACGTACGCTTCGACCAGGTGGGTCCCGACTGTCAGGCACTTCCTTGCATGCGAAAATGTAGCTGGTGGGTCCCAGCAGTCAGAGGGGCGAATCGTTTTTTTTTTGCCCGGACGCACTTCCTTGCGTGCGAAGGTGTAGCTGGTGGGTCCCAGCAGTCAGGGGGGAAATGTTTTTTTCACGAAATACGGTGGCCCGTCCGGTGGGTCCTCGCTATTAGGTGGAGGAATAATTATTTTCAGCGTAATAAGGAGGTACTTCCTTGCTGCGGCCGTGGACCCAGCTGTCAGCCTCTCCACATACAGTCCACGTCCGATGGAAATCGTTCCTTGACCACATTGACCACGCCGCGCCGAGAGCACCAGGGCGGTGGACGACGGCGAGGCCTAGGAAGGGGACGGCGGGGAGCCGGGGAAGACGCGGCAGTGGAAGCCCGCGCCGAGAGGAGTACGAGGGTTCACTGGTTCGGCTGCGGTGTGAGGCTGCCGTCGCCGCAGGGCCTGGCCATCGATGGGAATAGTAGGGGGCGGTGAGGCCTCCACGGCAGCACATCCGACCACGGGAGGCACGAGCATGCGGCACGACCGGCGCTGCTTTCGGCGGCTGGAGCAAGAAGACCAGAGGTTGAAGAAGCACTATGGCCGTTGGATGGACATCGTACGGTCACTGGAGCTAGAATCGTTTATATTGACTAAGTTGACAAAGCCCTCCGTCCCCGTCAACTTAGTAGGCCCACAAGTCAGTGTCCCACCAAGGTGGGTCCTAGCTAGCTGGGGGGTATTCATTTTTTTGTGCGTAATAAGGAGGCACTTCCGGTGGGTCCGAGCTGACAGCAGGGGAAACGTTTTTTTGCAAAATACGGTGGCCCGTCGGGTGGGTCCCAGCAGTCAGGGGCAAACGTTTTTTTCATGAAATACTGGTGGCCCGTCCGATGGGTCCCTGCTGTCAGGTGGAGGAATAATTATTTTCCACATAATAAGGAGGCACTTCGTTGCGGCTGCCGTGGACCCAGCTGTCAGCCTCTCCACATACAGTATTCTTCTGATGGAATTCGGTCGTTAACCACATTGACCACGCCGCGCCGAGAGCACCACGGCGGTGGACGACGGCGAGGCCTAGGAAGGGGACGACGCGGAGCCAGGGAAGACACGGCAGTGGATGCCCATGCGGAGAGGAGTACGAGGGTTCACTGGTTCGGCTGTGCTGCCGTCGCCGCAGAATAACATGGGGTGTGGGTGAGTGGAGTGGAGGGATGGCCTGGCCAGCAGTGGGAGTAGTATGGGGGCGGTGAGGCCTCCGCGATAGCACAACCGGCCACTGGAGGCAGGAGCAGGCGGTAGGACCGGCGCTGCTTTGGGCGGCTGGAGCAAGAAGACCAGAGGTTGAAGAAGCACTACGGCCGTTGGATGGACATCGTACGGTCAGTCGAGCTAGAATCGTGCATATTGACTAAGTTGACAAAGCCCTTCGTCCCCGTCAACTTAGTAGGCCCACTATACTGGGTCCCAGCAAGTAGGGGAGTATTCTTTTTTTTCGGCGTAATAAGGAGGCACTTCCTTGCGTGCGAAGATATAGCTGGTGGGTCCGAGCTGTCAGCGGCGGTAACGTTTTTTTCGTGAAATACAGAGGCCCTTTCGGTAGGTCCCAAATGTCAGGTGGAGGAATCATAATTTTGCGCGTAATAAGGAGGCATTTCCTTGCGTGCGGCCGTGGACCCAGCTGTCAGCCTCTCCACATACAGTCCACTTCCGATGGATGTCATTCATTGACCATGTTGACCAGGCTGCGCTGAGAGCACCAGGGCAGTGGACGACGGCGAGGCCCGGGAAGGGAACGACACGGAACCAGGGAATACTCGGCAGTTATTTCCCATGCGGAGGAGTACAAGGGTTTACTGGTTCATCTACCATCGCTGGAGAATAACAACATGTGTGGGACTGAGGGTGAGTAGAGGGATAGCTAGGCCAGCGATGGGAGTATGATGGGGCGGTGAGGCCTGCGCGGCAGCACAGCCGGCCGCGGGGAGGAGGGAGCAGGTAGTCCCGCCGGCGCTTGTTTGAGCGGCTGGAGCAGGAAGAGCAGAGATTGAAGAAGCACGACGGCCATTGGATGGACATCCAACAGTATACAGGCCATCTGTGGAAAGCCTCAAATCTGTGGAAAACAACATACAACCCATCTGCCATTATTTCAAATAGTTTACAGCCCATTTGCTAATTCTTACGGGTTTTTTGGAGCCCATATTCTTTTTTTAGCATTACATCCCATATTGTGGCCACGGTTAAAAAATTATACGAAATTTTGCATATGTCGGTGCGGTCTGAACTGTTTTTAATCCCGAAATTTCGAGTCACATTCAGACTGATTTTAAAAATAAATGTATATCAATATAAAATCCAATAAATTGTCCATGCATAATAATCAATGCAATTTACAATCTCGAAATGAAAAAAAGATATTTGAGACTAATTGCCGGTTTGATGTGTTTTAAAAATGTACAACCCATTTCTCATTACTGATAGGCCATTTTCTCGGCTAGCCGAATGAAGCTCTCCTCGTCTAGCCCAACAGGCCTGATAAAGTGACTTACTTGACAAATCACAAAAAAATTAGGCTAGCCATTTTCAAAAAGAAAAAAAACTACTGGGCTGGTCTGTGGTAAACATAAAAGAAAAGGCTGTCTAGACAGGCCAGAGTGTCCCGCACAGCCCAGTTGACACCCAGCTTCCGTCTCAAAAACATATTAGATAAATGCCACTCCAATTATGGCGATTCATAAAAATGCCACTGCAATTTCCAAACTTTGAAAAATGCCACTGCAAGTTTTGCAAACTTTGGATAATGCCACTGCAGTTTGCAAACTTTGAAAAACGCCACTCCAGACTTCAAAAAATGCCACTAGAAATGGCATGAAATGGCATTTTTCAAAGTTTGGAAATTGCAGTGGCATTTCTCGGAGGCATTTATCAAATTAACCCAAAACAAAAATAACTGGGCGAGCTGCTGGGTCCCTGGTGTTAGCCGCTTGTGGTGCAATTCTCTCGTTTATTGACTACGTTGACAATGGCATGGGACCCAGATGTCATAAATCCACTAGGAGGAGCCATTTTTTATTGGCTTGAAATAAGGAGGCACTTGCTTGCGTACTGCCATGACCTTGGCGGGTCCCTGCTGTCATCCTCACCACGTACAATCATCTCCTAATTGTGTACGCGTCAACTTGCTAGGCCCACAAGTCAGCCTCTAAACCCGTGGAGGACAAATACAACCCATTTAAAAAAATAACAGCCCATTCCATACGTTCAAACGGAAAGTTCAACATTCAGAGCAAAGTAACAAGTCTAATCCACATATAGAGTACTGAACTTCCACGTTGACAACCATCATAGCCAAGTTAACTATCTACTCCCACTAGACAAGTACTACCTTACTCTTAGCTAACTAGATGATGTCGGCGGTACACGCTAAACGCCGGCACCAGCGTCCTGCGCCTCGCCTCGGACTTGCCAGATGTGCGATAGGGCGCGTTGCTCACGCGCGTTGGCCCTTTCCATGCCGGTGTGGTCCACCGAAGCTTCGGCTTCCAAGCGGGAAACCCGCTTGACGAGCTGGTAGTAAAAATCGGCGTCGCAAACGCGTGTGTGCCCGACAGCCTCCAGGGCTATTTGGCGGGCGCCGGCCTCCACGTAGTCGGCCCAGTTGCGGGCGCTCTGCTCGCGACTCAGAGCGTCGGTGCGCTGCTGCTCCATGTCCCGCTGGCGGCGCAAATCGGCGTTACGCTGCTCCTCCGCCAGGCGGTCGCGCTCCAACAACTCCTGCTCCTCCGCCATGCGGTCGCGCTCCAACAACTCCTCGATCTATGCATTGCCATCTAAAGACAGATAGAATGCCTCCTCCCTCCGTCTGCCTTCCGGTGAAAAACCAAACACTAGTTCCGGCGGTGACCGCCTCCGGCGTCGCCTACCGCGGATGGGCGGGGGCACGGCGGACGTGGCGAGCGACGTCGGGCTGGTGGGGGCTTATGAGGACATGGCGAGTTGGGTCACGGTGGCACTAGAGAATGTCAGGAAACAGTACCTATAGGGGGAAGGTAGCGCGACGGTCATTGGAATTCAATGCATAATGGCTTAGCACGCCAGCTTGCCGTGGAAAACTAGGGAAACTGAAATTATGACTGTGCCGTCCCATCCCGTCTAGGTCACACGCTGGCATGGCGGCCAAACGAGTGCACTCGAATCATCTCCCTCCTTGTCAATAATGATTTCACGGATTTAAAAAGCCTGCAACAATTAAAGCGTATCTTTTTTCGCATCAGTTAGCTGCCTTAATTACGGCCGGCTGCATGCAGGCACTCAGAATCGCTCGCAGGCAGTACGCGAAGCAGCATGCAACGAGTCGCAGCCGAGGGCACGCATGCAGCCACTTAAATCGCTGGAATTAATTAGGCTTAAACTTCTCCATGCCGTTAATTATTGCCATGCCTTGGTCTTGCTGCTTTGCTCACGGGACTAATAAACCCGGACGGAGGGAGTACCTTGGCTGGTGAGAGGTTTGAATTAAGCCCTGCAAACCGGCAAGGAGGTACTAGTACGTGCGTGATCCGCTATTTATTCATGTAGGATCGAGTAGGTCATTTCTTGAATTGAGCCCTGCAAACCGGAAATGAGGTAGTACGTGCGTGATACGCTATTTATCCGTGTAGGATCGATAGTGTAACTTGTCAGTTTCTTCAGAGGTAGGCATTTTTATCCGTGTAGGATCGATAGTGTAGCTTGTCAGTTTCTTCAGAGGTAGGCATTTTTATTCAAAAAACTGCCACTTCGCATCTTGCGTCGCAAATAAAACTGCCAGGTGCGCATTTGTAGGCTAGCTAGTGATCGATCAGTAACTTGTAAACACTGAGCGAACAGAAATAAGTAACTGTTAATGCATCTCAATGATTCACAGATCATATACAAATATGTAGCTCCAAAAGCAAAGATCAACCACTTCGGATCTTGTGTCGCAACTAAAACTAACTAGTACGATTCCCATACATAAGATCAACATGTTAATGCATCTCAATGATTCACAGATCATATACAAATATGTAGCTCCAAAAGCAAAGATCTAGAAAAAACATCTGTTCTTCCTACTAACATGGATGCTTCTCTTGGCCAACATTCAGTACAGACCGAAAGACAAATTTGTTTGTGAAGTCTACAATTCCTCTTGCAAACGTAAGTGGTTTCACCAACAGCTGGAACCATGAGAATGAACCACACATGATGGAGGAACATCCACTGCAATATGATTTGGTCTTCTCTCGATCACATCGCGAGACTATTTTCGGAATACAAACTTTAACTTAGGGAAAATGATGCCCGTTGTATAATCAGACCAAAGCAATGAAGCACCAAGTGTTGGCCAGTAAATAGTACAGTACTACTTTTCTGCAGTCCATGAAGTGACTATCCAATCTTTGTGTCTATTTTCAAATGGCACTGAATGCAGTGACTATACTTTTCTCTTGTGCAGTTCAACCAAAATTGCGGACACTTTGTTTGTTTGCCAAATAGCAACGAGTAGACATCTCTGTCTGCACAAATATCAAGTAGCTAGTAAACATATATCACACCATGTTCGCAGTGATGGAAGAGGTGAAATCGATACAACCGAAATTGAGCATCCAATCATTGAATCCTGTCCTGCACCTCCAATGTAGGTCCACCCTGCAAATAAATTCACATGCAAACCACTAGTATTACTATCTAATGACAGTACAAAAAGAGTAGCAAGATAGTAGAAAACCATGTACCTTTGTAATGAACAGCTCATAGTGCCACCAATTGGATATAAAGGTTTGGAAAAAACATGCTCCTAATGTTGAACCAGTTGAACTTTTTGTGCAGCTCCACTAAAATCGAGCATCCCTATTTGCATAGATATTGAAAGTGTGATTACTATAAAAGTGGCACTAGTTGAAGCATAGACTCACAAATATAAGCATTCCAATTTCTTAATGGGAAAAGGTAGCAAGACTATTTCTAACCACCTGTTTGAAGGAATAAATAAAGCAACAGCGGCTGATGTCAGGAAGGCATACATAGTTTTTTTCTGAAAAACTGAGCCATTCCTGACCTTTCCTCTTCTTTTAAGCAAATTTTGTGCAGTTCTACTAAAATAAAATGCCATCACCGCCTTGACAATTTAGTTACACTGTACAAAAGGAAATGACTTAACATTACATCATGATGTCGGGTATGTAGTAGACATGCATTAGAGACAAACATACAGACCTCCTCCGATAACATAATGAACATTAATTTTAACAAAGGTGTGACTAGCTTTACTGGGATAATTTGAGTGAACTCTACACCCTCTGTTCCTTAATATAAGACGTTTTTGTGGTTCAATTTAAAGTACCCAAACGTCTAGTATTTAGAAAAACAGGTAGTAGTTTCTTGAGCACATATCTGGGAAAGCTTGCCACACTTTATTGATGTCCATACGCTAATGCAACACCATTCGAATACTACAAATATACACTAATCCAGTGGCTAGTGCAACAGTAGAGTAGTTAGTTTATTACAGGGTACAGTAGAATGGTTTTACTGAACAGGTTTCAATAAACTCTAGCACTAGAAGGTTTCTATAATAATTAACAATACAAAATGTAAAGGTAACAAGTTTTAGTATTGGTATACTAGCTGTGCATGAGCATTAAACCAAATACAAAAGTCTGAAGGTAACTAGCATTATTAACTAATGACAATATAAAAAAATTGCAAACCATGTACCTCCAAGGTAAATATCATTTCAAACTCGGGGGGACCTTAAAAATTACTATCCCAATCTTGATAATCGATCAAACATAAAAACTTGATCTTTCCTCTTGATAATCAAGAGAATAGCCGAAGGAGGAGGTGCCCACTCTTGATCTTTCCTCTTGTCTTCATAATTGTCTGTGCAGTTTAACCAAAATAAAATGACATCAGTGCCTTGGCATTTTGGTGACACTGTACAAAAAAATTAACTTATCTCATGAAAGTGAGGTATGTAATCTATAAGCATTAATAGTGCAAAAATCTGAAGGTAGTAACAAGTTTCATCGTTGGTATACTAGCTGTGCAACAGCATTAGAATGCCTTAGCTGAAAAATCTTTAATACATCCACAATCAACAGCTAACCCTGAAATGATCCAGTGACATTAAATGGCACTGCTTAAATTTATCTGTGGCATTAGACTGAGAGCGGCATTAGTTAAATGTGGCATCACTTTAGCAGTAGCATTGCTTGACTTGACTGCTGGCGTTATACTAACAGCAAAAAAGTGGCAATAAGAGCATGGGAGGCCCATTCGGACAGTGGGCGCACCAGTACGATGTACCTCCATAGACGCAGAGTGGTGAGGGAGGTATGGTTGCCCAGAGCAACAAATATCCAGGCAACATATGTGGAGTACGTCCCATTTTTGTTCTCTTTAGCCACCTTTTTTCTATGTGAGGACAACAAACCGATCGACTTGGTCATTCTCTATTGCGTTGTCATGCCTTTCTACCCTTCTTCAACCAAGAGACACGAGACTCGTTCCTTAGCTATTGATTTTCCCCTTTTCTACCTAGATGCGGGTTCGATGCCTACTCTCTTGGATAGTACAGTCTCCCTTCCTTTCCTTATTCAACCCAGACATGCATTAGTCTGCATGAAGTAGGGTTTCCTTTAATAGTGCAAATTATGGTTTTCGTCTGCGTGGCCACCAGAGCAGAGGATAGCAAATTGGGAAGATGGTGGAGTGGAAAAAGATCCACATGCAACGACACGCCAGATGGGGCAATAGAACAAGGGTATGGTTCGAAAAAGGTAGCATACCTGAGGGCCGGTGGGAAGTGGCTTCGCTCGTGGTCGTCGTCCTCCGCACACACTACGACAGCGATCCCGCACGGGCGCTAGGTCTGAGAGGACGGCCTTGTCGTCAATGCGTGACCTCACTCGCTGATGACGAGTGCGTCAATGCTGCATGTCCTTTTCTTCCCCGGCGGATCTATGACCACCGGAGAGGAGGGAGAGAGGGGTCGTCTTTTTTAGATCTGGAGAGAGGGTGGTAGTGTGAGAAGCAAGTGGGCAGCCCTAGGCAAGAAAGCGCTGAAGCTCCAGCCTATATGTCTTCTTTATACTACAAGTACTGGAGGTGGAGTAGTGGTAGAGTAGTTTATATTTTCTATGTGTACAGTACCAGTTAGTCGTGCTTCAAAACTGAACGGCGCGCCATTAAAAAAATAAAGGCCGATAACTAATGCAGCACCTCGGGCCAACGCGGCCAGATCACATTTTGCATGAGAAATTACACACCATGTCTCGTTGACATGTGGTCCCGTTCCACATATCAGTGAGACGACAGCGAGTAGTAGGAGTATTTCCAAGCCGACGTGTAGGCCGGGGCGCCCCTTCGTGAACCGTGGCAAACTGGCAACTGTCCACTGACTCTTCACCTTTCCCTCTCGATTTGGAACTGTTGTCGCACGCTCTTCCTCTCCCTCCTCCATTTTCCTTCAGCCCTTCACCCTTTCTTCTGCCATTGTTCGATCATCTTCTCCATGGAGGGAGCAAGACGGAAACGACCCCGTTATTCTTGCCCCGATCTGAAAGATGACGCGGTGGAGGAACTCATTGATCGGTGCGACATCATCACCTCGGCTAGCATGGCAGGTTCGTTCAAGCCCATTCTCGACTCAACTAATAACATCATTACAAGGAACCCAAGAGTCAAGGAGCGGTCTGATCTCCCCTATCTTCTTTGCCGTGACCCTGATGACTGGCGCCGTCACGACGGAGGCCTTGCCATGTGCAAGTTGATGCCGCTTGATAATGATACGTATGATGCTAAGATGCCATCGCTTGAGGGCATGGCTTGGGCAGGCGCAAATGGAGATTGGGTTGTTTACATTGGGTCCAACTGCGAGTGGGAACTTGTGAATATGTACACTCGTGACCGGGTTCCACTTCCAAAAATCTCAGCAGACTGCCCAGAGGTTGAGCACACCGGTATTGTATGCACGTTCAAATACAATCATGGTGACTCTCTTCTACGGAAGATAGCAATTTCTTGAGTCCCCAACCGCTCTTGGAATTACAACAACTATGAAGTTGTTGCTATCTTCGACAAGCTTGTTGCCGTCGTTAGTGGTTTGACTGGATGGATATTGCTCAAAAATCAGTTTGTGTACACGGATGAGTACTGTGATGCAATTCAATACGAGGGCCTTGTGTTTGCTGCCACCACTCGTGGCACTGTTTTTGCATGGCATCCTCGTTGTTTTGGTACGTTTGTCTTCCAACGTAATTATAATTGTTTCATCCACATGCATGCGGGTTAGCAAGGTTGGTCATAGTGGGGAGTAACTTAGACTAGTAACATGCATATGTTACTAGTTTATGTTACTACCTCTATAGTGCATAGTATCTTAGATTAGTATCATAGGTGGTCTCATTTATTGCCATGCATGACACATAGTAGCATCACATTTATTATGTTACGGTATCTACCTATGTTACTATAACCATCTCTCTCTTCCTTAATGCCTGTCACATAAGCATGTTTGTGAGTCCCAAGTGCATGATACTACTTATGTTACCCCCACTATGGCCAGCCTTACTAATTAAACTTCTTCTTGTGTTTCCAAGGTCCTGTGAACATTCCACCACCTATACTTGAAGATTTTTATAACCAAGGGGGAGATGATGATGGTGATGATCACGAGCATGAGGACGAGCAGCGCCCATATACTATTTGGCGCCTGGAAACTAATTTCGATGGATCATCTCTTCTCGTGTGCATACAACCCACTGATGATGTTACTGCTAAGGAAGCAGGTGTAGTCTCCCATGGTCGCACTCTCCGGACCTATTCCAACACCCGTTGGATGGTATTCGGGATGGATACTAGTGTGCTAGCGCCAACTCCTTCTCCCTCGTACAGAATTGATAGTCTTGGAGAAAACTCGCTCTTCCTTGGACAAAACTATCCAATGATGGTGAAAGGCGATCCAACTGCTGTTAACACAACGTTACTACCATTTATGAGAAGCAACTATGTCTATACCTCAGACATTTGGGTGGTTCCCTACCCTGGTAATGATATAGTAGGCCGCTTCAGCCTGGATGATCAGTCCTGCGTTGGTCTCCAGATCGACAATGGATGGCCCGTCCCAGAGAATCACTTGTGGTTCAAAGCAAGCATTTCCAATGCCGAGGAATGGTTGAGTTGAAGTTCATTTCATTACTTGTTATTTGTTGTGTGGTGAAAACTTTAGTATTTATAATGTATCCTCGTTGTCGATGTGGGTTGATGACCTGTTGTATGTAATAAAATGATATGCCTGTGATAAACTTACTAAATTTATGAATGGCTTTCGAGTTGCTTCCGTCATTGAGTGGTGCAACGAAGCAAAAAATATATTTTCCGAATACATAATTGTACGTGCATTGCAACAGGTTATCGGATGGGGCCAATCAACAATAGTAGTACACTATTTGTACTAGCTTCACAAGCTTTGCGCATCGTGCGGGTGTTTTTACTGTAGCCATACTGTACTACGTAACCAGCACCTTGAATCCTCGATACTAGTAGTACTATATAGTACTAACTAGTAGGAGTAGTAGGGTGGCATGGGCCAGAACAAGCATTCATGTCTAGGAGTACGGCACACGCCACCAACACGACTTCCATCTGACATCATATTTCTTGGAGTCCGTGCTAGAGCAATCTCTTCAACCTCATCGTTTCACTAACTCAGCCATCGCGCAGCGGGCGAGGTGGGGGTTTTCCGATAGTCGGTTTCCTTAACTAAGGTCCCACTTGTAAGGCCAACTGCAACGCACGACCCCAAACGGACCTCCGTTTTGCACGAACTCCAACGATAATTTTGACTAGAAAAGCAAGACCAAAGAAAACAAGAACCACAAGAATACATTTTACTACTCCTGTAAGTTGGATTAGTGCCTTCTCGATGCATTCATTGTTGATCTGCGGAGGTTCGATCTTGCGTGCTTCTTTCTTCTTCGAGTGTAAAGAAGTAGACGTTGCTTCCTCGCATCTAGTCTCATGTCTAGCCTCTATTCTTGTACTCCCTCCGGTCCGTTTTTCTCTGCGTCTAAGCAGCGACATGCATACCAAGTAGGAGTATCAACAAGTGCACTAATCTCATCTATAGCCTCTGTGCTAGCTAAAAGTGATAGAACATCTACTAAATTGCGCTCTATCAATATATGGATGTACTCTTCTTCCCAATACAAAAACTTGCATCCATTCTACTCCCTCTGTTGCACAATACATGCCTTCTATTTGTCAAAATATATATGTATCTAGAGATGTTTTAGTATATAGGCACATCCATTTTTGGACAAATGGAAGTCAAGTATTTTGGAACGGAGGGAGTACACAACAAAAAATTTCAGTTAGCACAACTAGTCTAATCCAAGAGCACAACCAAAGATTTGGTCGGGTTCTTCTTCCTTTTGCTGACACGTGGGACATCCAGCATCCAGGTCGTGTCATGAAAGAAAATAGAGTGGTAGTTGATAAGTTGAAGCCACGAGATGTGCATCTTGGGTTAAACTGTAAATAGAATCTTACTACTCTTGAGTAACTCCAAAAGCGGCCACCAAAGATCTTTCTTGGATTTGTTTTTCATCACCAGCATGTCAAGGTGAAAGATGTGCAGGTTCATTGGGTCCGCTTGCGTTTTCACTGACATGTGGGACCGCATGTGAGCAAACAGACGATGGGCTCCGTGCGTCCGCTGGCTCGCTGAGAAGAGAGATAGAGGAGTGCTGAGCACGGACTGCAGGAAATTTGTTCTACGTACTGTACCTCGATATAGGCTCAATATAGTGGGGTGGCATGGGCCATAACTAGCATTCACGTCTAGCACTATGGCACATGCCACCCACACGAGTCCCATCCGACACCAATTTTCTTGGAGTCCATGCTACAGCCATCTCTTCTCCCTCCTGTTTTCTCAGCCATCGCGCGGTGGGTGGGGTGGGGGTTTGCCGATAGTCGGTTTGCTCAACTATGGTCCCACTTGTAAGTGAAAATGCAACACCGCACACATTCCCGCTTGAGCGGCGTGCCGGACCAACCGTGTGGGGGTGCGACGCGAACACGGCAGGCTTTTCCTTTTGAACTCGTAACTTGTAAAATTTGGTTCTGCTCCATGGCGCGATCGATAGATAGAAAATAATGATTTTTCCTAGAGTAATGAGAAGTTTGGTTCTGGCGCCGTTCATGCATGGAGTAGGTATGAAAATTATGAAGTTGATGCGAAAGGTAAGATAATTACTGTAGTATCATATACTACTACATGGATTTGACGGAAAGATAAAAATACATACGGATCCATCAACGACATCCTCACGCCCTAGTGCGCTGGGTCACCAACCAACGTGTGAGGAGCAGTGGTGTTGGCGGCGAGCTCAACGTGCTTCTGAACAGTGCGTCCAAGGTTTCCCGGCGGTCCAAGAAGGCCAACGTCCTATCGTCCTCCTCTTGCATGCGCGTAGACGTGGGTGATTATGTCCATGCTGTCTTGCTGCGCCAGGCGCTGCGCGGCGAGCGCGACCTCAAGATGGACATTCTCTGGCGCGACGGCGGGCAGTCGCAGGGCCACCAGTGCGTCGAAGAGGTTGTCACCATAGTGGCTGTTGAGGCTGGCGGGCATCACATAGCTTGGGTGCATCGGCTGAAGGCTTACGTCAAAGTCGTCCGTGAGCTTCTTGACGACGGTGAACTTGTCGAGGAAACCGACGAGGACCTCGTCGAACAAGGAGACGAAGATGTCATCTAAGCGGCCCCTCGCCCTGCCGGCCTTAAGCAATACTACCTGGAGACGTTCCTCGTTGCTGAGCCGCAGGCCGGCGTCGTGGACCATCTGGCTCAACCGGCTGACGCTCGCGCTCATCGCCTCCATTGGTCTAGCTTAGCTTCTACTAGTCAACTGATCTTGCGATTCGAGTGATCACTCTTGCCCTTAGTTAGCGTGCGTAGGTGCGTAGGCTTTCGTACTACTCCTCGGCCCTCTACTGCACCTGCCTTTGGCTGTATGATAGGTGGGCCAGCCACCCCCTGGGCCCACATGTCATTCACCCAAAGGCAGTTGCCGTAAGTCAATGAAGCTGCGCCCCCCTCTGTGCCGGTGCAGTATAGTCATCTCACCGGACCTCTAGTTGGGGCCAAACGAGAGAAGTTTGATGTTTACTGTTTTATTGGTCCCCTTTGCATTTTGCGCCAAGTTTTGACCTTTGATTTAACTAATAAAATGTTAATGCATGTAAACAAAAATATTGTGTAAGTCACATTACGAAAATCAAATAATCCCAAAACACTTAGGCACGGTGCATTAACTCCCTCCTTGTTTCTTATTTCGTGACATATCAACCAATGAGAGATGTGGGCTGTGCATGCTTTCAATGACTTGAGACTACCAAACATGACATGCAGTGTTTAGTTCATTGCATGTAATCCTATTAAGACTCTAGTTATCAAGAAAACATTAAGTTCTTCGCCGATAGGACTAAAACACCATGTATTTATTTACAGAGGGAGTAGTACATTTTTTGTGACATGCATTACTAGATATTGCTAGTCAAATACTAAAATCCAGATGGACGTGGTAGTACTCCTAAATCCAGACGGTGGTGCTAGTAGTACTACTAGTAGTACTACCAATGTAGTACTCCTAGGAGTACTAGCACTGTAGTACCCGTTGGTCAAATTATTATGTGTTGCTCCTCACAGTGAAGTGACAAGACCCTGTGCCGAAGATGACACCTGAGTATAGGCGCCATGTTCGGCATACCATAGTCAGCCTCACCGTCTGCAGTCACTATCATCATGGCTGTAGAGCTAGCCTGCTTACAACTAGCCCTGTTCGACATAATTTCCCATGCGTAGATGCTCGTGCATTGCACGGAACACCAAGATTGGGGGTGGACTGCTCCGGCAGCGGCCATCGCGCCAGATTTTTCCACGGCCTTCTAGATGTGGTGGGGAGGAGATAAGGCTGATTGTGAGAGACAAGGAGTTGTTTGTAAAAAGGGAACAAGTGCGGGCATGTTTTTCCAAAATGGAGAAGCTTGGTTTGTATGCGTTAGATCTAGATCCGACGGCTACTGGTGAAAGATGGGAGGCACAACATCATCACCAACTTAGGACCTGTTTGATTCGCAGGATTTTGAAAACGCGGGAATAGGACACGGCAATATTACAAGTTTCGAACTGATATTACAAATGTTAGGAGTAATGCTGCACCTAGGAAGAGGGAATTACTAGGAAGTTCACATAAGAACTTTCGTTACTTTAGGTGGATGCAGCGTTATCGTACAAACTAAAATCCACCGCCCTAACAAGTCACTAATGGGCAAATAAGTTTTCGAGTATCTGGCCACTTGATGTTTCAAAAACAAATTCAGCTTCTGTGGAGACTTTGTCATTTAGGCTTAGACGCTTGCGGTGATCAGCACGCCGTTCATTGTTGCGCCAGAGAACGCCAAACCTCATTACCTTGAGCACACTTGCCTCCAGAACAAAGAACCTGACCAATTTAATCTCAGATGTGCTGCCTTGGTAGTCGATCAAATCAATTTCTGTAAGATGGAGATCAAGGCATTCGATGAGATTGTTATAGTGCAGCATATTTTTCACTGTCAGGTCTTTTTTATCTGCAAAAGAAGAGAACATATTAGAGCAGCTGGCTGCATAAGATTGCCGTGTCATCAAGAGGTACCAATATCATTCCCTCATACGATAGGGTTGGCTACTAGTGATATTTTTTCACTCTCTCTCTCTCTCTCTCCCTCTCTCTCTCTCTCTCTCTCTCTCTCTTTTGTTTCCTCTCATTTAACTAGGAGCACATGAAGAGCTTGGGCATTTGTTGCCTTCCACTATGTGGCCGATGCCATATTTCGCAAAAGTATGCCACATAATACGCATCGATGTCAAATCAAAAGATTTTGGCACCGCTCTCGAGATGTGAGAGAGTTAGCACCACTGTGCACATAGACCCACATGTATAAACAAATCAATCAAACCAACTACACCAGCCTCTCACTCTCCCAAACAAGTGTTTTTTATTGCCTCAGTCCTCTCTCTCTCCCACGCAGTGTTTTTTCATTGCGTGAGTTAATTTGGCACCGGAGCAAAGTAGGTGCTCCAGATTGGGGCACCAGGTGAGCAATGGAGGGGCATCAATGCCAAATGCATCACAAGTGAATTTGGCACATGTTTTGGCCTACATAGCCCACTTTTGTGCTCCCTCCGTCCCAAAATTCTTGTCTTAAATTTGTCTAAATACGGATGTATCTAGTTACATTTTAGTGTTAGATACATCCGTATCTAAACAAATGTAAGACAAGAATTTTGGGACGGAGGGAATACTACCTCGTATTTAGTATAAAATTTTGACCATAGATTTACCTAAGAAAATGCCAATTCATGTCACTAAAAATTACACCATTTGAAATTATGTTCAAATACGAATCCAATGATATAGTTCTTAGTGACATGCATTAACATTTTGTTAGTTAAATCTATGGTCAAATTTTGATACTACAAAATTGGAAGAGTAAACCAGGACGGAGGTAGTACTTACCCTTAGGGTAACCATAGAGTTACTGGAGTAGTCTAAGTTACTTTCCACTATGACTAGCCTACGCTACTATAGTAGTACAGCATAAAAATGATGCAGGTGATCATGTGTGAAAAAATACTAAAAACATTTCTTTCGGTGCAGTGCGTAGATGTAGTTTTGAACACTACACTTGTCATTGTAATTTGGGAAAATTACGAAAAAAATTGAGCTACGTTGTGATTACCGTTTACTAATAGGAAAGAAGTTTCACCTTGATGAGTAGCTTATCCGTGCATGGAAAGCATGTAAGGAATCCAACAACTTGATCCAGATTGTGGCCGATAGATTTTAGTGCTAAGATCTTCACTGTGCGCATGGACTGGGTCAAGCTTGTGGGAATCATTTTCTGGAAGACAGTCGTAAATACATCAATAAGAAATTTAAAAATGTGAATTCCAAGAAGACGGAGAAGAAGATGAGTGATGTACCTGAACGATTACAGATCCAATAAAGAGTTCGGAGAATTTGGCAGACGAGTACACCAACGCTGTCAATTTCAGCGCGTCAATGACCCTGATTTTTGTTGGACCTTCTAGATCTGATACAAGCAGTCTCTCAAGGAAAGGCGCATTCTCAGTGAGCATAACGTGGAACAGCTGGAGTGATCTCTTCCCAATTGATGTCTTGTTGCGGGGCCAGCTAGACACATAACTCCATCGGAGATTCGTCGAGGCGATGTGGAGGCTAATGAACCCGTGGATCTACTCAAGACGAAGGTACTCGAGCATAGTATAGCTGCGGAGCAGGTGCTCCATAGCCTTCTTCGAGATGACAATGTTGAAGAGGTCGAGCTGCTTGAGTTGAGGGAGAAAAAGGGCGGGCGTGGCATTAATCTGGGGAAGATAGCAGGAGCTGAAGCTGGCGCGACGCAGCGTTGGCGTGAGGCGGAGCGCGGACGGCGGTAGAGAGCGACATCGTCTAGCTTCAAAGCTAAGCTCCTCGAGCTGATCTAGGGCGGGGGATAAGAACCACTCGTAGAACTTGGGTTGGACCTTGCAGTTGGTACTGAACATGCGGATGTCAAGGTGTCTGGCTGGCCCAGGGTGTGATGAAAGGATCTTGGAGACTGCGGCCATGCGTTTGCAATCCCCGTCGCAGAGGCAGCTGTCGACGGTGAGGTTGAGGGGGACGCAGCGCCAGAGGGGGCGCCACCACCGGGAGAGTCGGGCGGTCCGCACGGCAGATTTGGTGGGGAGGAGGCCGATGATGACGAGCAGCATGTCGTTGGGGAGGTTGCTGATGAAGTCCAGGCTCGCCGGATGCGGTTTTGGCTCGAGCGGCCTCTGCTTGTTGGCTGCCTCGCCGTCCATCTCAACCGGCAGCGACGCAGGTGTACACGTGTGCTGGTGTGTGTTGTGTGCTGGGTGTGCACGAGTGCGTTCTTCTGTGCATGCCGCCGCGCAGTGGTGAATTGTGCGTGAGTGCGTCCTTCGCGCGCAAGAAGTTTGTCCTCAATGCGCCCTCAATTTACTAGCGTGCGGGGTGCTACCCCGAGTGGTTTCAACTTTGTTTCCTTCACCGCGTGTCAGATGGGCCTCTAGTTTAATTATTTTCACCCACTTCCACATGGTCCAGCAGACCAAGATACAGAACACGAGCTGACAACGCAGCATGTCGATTGGTTGACCGGTCAACTAAACAATATACAGAGCTATGCGCTGACACAGTGAGCGTATAATCCATCGGTATAGAGAGTTCGAGTGAGAGGGGAGGCCCATGAGAGATAGCAGAGAGAGAGAAAGAGCTACTCCCTCCGTTCGATAATGTAGTTACAACATTTTTTTAAAGTCAAACTTTTGAAACTTTGACCAAGTTTATAAAGAAATTACTTATATCGGCAATACCAAAGATAAATGATAGTATGAAGTAAGTACATGTTGTGATGAATCTAATGATTGTTCCAGATGTAAATGTTTTTCTCCACATATACCTAGTCAAACTTTTCTGAGGTTTGACTTTTCAAAACATCCATATGCTTATGGATGTGACAGAGTCCCTGACGAGAGAGAGAGAGAGAGAGAGAGAGAGAGAGAGAGAGAGAGAGAGAGTGAAAAAAGTGTGTGTGCGTGTGTGAAAGAGACATGGACAACACACGATAAAAGTGGAGAAAAAGCGTGTGTGTCTTATGCAAACATATCACACATGCATCTTCGACAACGGAGGTAAGGTGAGGAGATAGTGTGTGGTTGTTTGGAACCGAGAGAGGAAGACCCCTAGCACGTGGCCAAGAGGGGTCTAACAAACAAGGGAGAGAGGTCGAGAGAGACGTACCGAGAAAATGCAGACATGGGGAGGAGAGAGTGTATGTTTGTCAAAGAGAGATCCCCTGGAGATCGTGATGGGACTACATGGGTGGGAGATCAAGTGACAAGGTGTGTGCGCGATAGAGGATGCCCCGAGAGATATCGAGATAGGCATATGGATGGAAGGAGACAATACGTGTGTTCCTGATGGCTAGTAAGAGATAATCATACTTAGGAGGGGGGAGTGCTTGCGCCTATGGCCCTGTTTGGATACTCTAACTCAGTTAGAGGTTAGAGTTAGATTCTAACCCTGAACTAACTATAAGTAAAGAGGTGTTTGGATGGCAGGGTTAGATGGAGCGCGGACACGGCGAGGCACCTTCACGGGCGGTGCGAGAGGGAGGGAGGGAGAGGACGAGAAGCTTCGAGGAAGTGGGGAGGGATCTGCTGCGAGGAAAGCGAGAGAAAAAAGTGTTTATTAGTGGTCCCGAGAAGAACTAACCCAAATAAGCACCTCTTGGATGGGTTAGTTTTTTTGGATGGGTTAGATGCATCTAACCTGAACTAACCCTCCTGTTTGGATCTTTTTGGGTTAGTTGACTCCAAACTAACCCAAACTAACTCTAACCCATGGATCCACACAGAGCCTATGATGGAGTGAGGGATTATGGTACTTAGGGGGGTGCGTGTCACATGGAGAGAGAACAAGGGCGAAGAGTGTTGGCTGGGTGTATATGTATAGCGCGAGCGAGACACGTGTATGTGTGAACCAGGGAGATATAAGGCCCGTTTGGCTTGCGTCGTGAGCATCTTTTGCGTGGCCTGGGTGTTGGAAATATGCCCTAGAGGCAATAATAAATTAGTTATTATTATATTTCACTGTTCATGATAATCGTTTATTATCCATGCTATAATTGTATTGATAGGAAACTCAGATACATGTGTGGGTACATAGACAACACCATGTCCCTAGTAAGCCTCTAGTTGACTAGCTCGTTGAACAATAGATGGTTACGGTTTCCTGACCATGGACATTGGATGTCGTTGATAACGGGATCACAAAATTAGGAGAATGATGTGATGGACAAGACCCAATCCTAAGCCTAGCACAAAGATCATGTAGTTCGTATGCTAAAGCTTTTCTAATGTCAAGTATCATTTCCTTAGACCATGAGATTGTGCAACTCCCGGATACCGTAGGAATGTTTTGGGTGTACCAAACATCACAACGTAACTGGGTGGCTATAAAGGTGCACTACGGGTATCTCTGAAAGTGTCTGTTGGGTTGGCACGAATCGAGACTGGGATTTGTCACTCCGTGTGACAGAGAGGTATCTCTGGGCCCACTCGGTAGGACATCATCATAATGTGCACAATGTGACCAAGGGGTTGATCACGGGATGATGTGTTACGGAACGAGTAAAGAGACTTGCCGGTAATGAGATTGGACAAGGTATCGGAATACCGACGATCGAATCTCGGGCAAGTACTATACCGCTAGACAAAGGGAATTGAATACGGGATTGATCGAATCCTCGACATCGTGGTTCATCCGATGATATCATCGTGGAACATGTGGGAGCCAACATGGGTATCTAGATCCCGCTGTTGGTTATTGGCCGGAGAGTTGTCTCGGTCATGTCTATGTGTCTCCCGAACCCGTAGGGTCTACACACTTAAGGTTCGATGATGCTAGGGTTATAAAGGAAGTTTGTATGTGGTTACCGAATGTTGTTTGGAGTCCCGGATGAGATCCCGGACGTGATGAGGAGTTCCGGAATGGTCCAGAGGTAAAGATTTATATATGGAAAGTTGTTGTTCGGGTTCCGGGAAAAGTTCAATTTTTTCCGGTATTGTACCAGGAAGCTTCCGGAAGGTTCCGGAGGATTCCGGAGGGGTCTAGAGGTCCGGAAAATGTTCCACCACGTCCAATACAGCAGCATGGGCTGTAAGGGGGCGCCCTAGCCTTAATGGGCTAGGGGCACCAGCCCCCCAAGGCCCATGCGCATGGGAGAGGGGAAACCCTAAAGGGGAGGGCCTCCACTTGACTTGGGAGGCACACCTCCCCCCTTTGGCCGCCGCCCCCTCCTCAGATTGGATCTGAGGGGGCCGGCCCCCCTCTCGCTTGCCCCTATATATATGTGGGGGGTGGGAGGGCGGCCGACCCCAAGTTCTGGCGCAGCCCTCCCCCTCTCCCAAGTCCTCCTCCTCTTTCGCGGTGCTTGGCGAAGCCCTGCAGGATTGCCACGCTCCTCCACCACCACCACGCCGTCGTGCTGCTGCTGGACGGAGTCTTCCCCAACCTCTCCCTCTCTCCTTGCTGGATCAAGGCATGGGAGACGTCACCGGGCTGCATGTGTGTTGAACGCGGAGGTGCCGTCCGTCCGGCACTAGGATCATCGGTGATTTGAATAACGACGAGTATGACTCCATCAACCCTGTTCACTTGAACGCTTCCGCTTAGCGATCTACAAGGGTATGTAGATGCACTCTTCTTCCCCTCGTTGCTAGATTACTCCATAGATTGATCTTGGTGATGCGTAGAATTTTTTTGATTTCTGCTACGTTCCCCAACAGTGGCATCATGAGCTAGGTCTATGCGTAGTTTCTATGCACGAGTAGAACACAAGTTGTTGTGGGCGTTGATTTTGTTCAATATGCTTACCGTTACTAGTCCAATCTTCTTTCTACGGTATTGTGGGATGAAGCGGCTCGGACCGACCTTACACGTACACTTACGTGAGACAGGTTCCACCGACTGACATGCACTTGTTGCATAAGGTGGCTAGAGGGTGCCAGTCTCTCCCACTTTAGTCGGAACGGATTCGATGAAAAGGGTCCTTATGAAGGGTAAATAGCAATTGACATATCACGGTGTGGGTTTTTTAGGTAAGAAACGTTCGTGCTAGAAACCCATAGCAGCCACGTAAAACATGCAAACAACAATTAGAGGACGTCTAACTTGTTTTTGCAGGGTATGTTATGTGATGTGATATGGCCAAAAGAATGTGATGAATGATATGTGATGTATGAGATTGATCATGTTCTTGTAATAGGAATCACGACTTGCATGTCGATGAGTATGACAACCGGCAGGAGCCATAGGAGTTGTCTTAATTTATTGTATGACCTACGTGTCAATGAACAACGCCATGTAATTAATTTACTTTATTGCTAAACCGTTAGCCATAGTAGTAGAAGTAATAGTTGGTGAGACAACTTCATGGAGACACGATGATGGAGACCATGATGATGGAGATCATGGTGTCATGCTGGTGACGATGATGATCATGGAGCCCCGAAGATGGAGATCAAAAGGAGCAAAATGATATTGGCCATATCATGTCACTTTTTGATTGCATGTGATGTTTATCATGTTTATGCATCTTGTTTGCTTAGAATGACGGTAGTAAATAAGATGATCCTTCATTAAAATTTCAAGAAAGTGTCCCCCCTAACTGTGCACCGTTGCGAAAGTTCGTTGTTTCGAAGCACCACGTGATGATCGGGTGTGATAGATTCCAACGTTCACATACAACGGGTGTAAGCCAGGTTTACACACACAAAACACTTAGGTTAACTTGACGAGCCTAGCATGTACAGACATGGCCTCGGAACAAAAGAGACCGAAAGGTCGAGCATGAGTCGTATGGTAGATACGATCAACATGAAGATGTTCACCAATGATGACTAGTCCGTCTCACGTGATGATCGGACACGGCCTAGTTGACTCGGATCATGTAATCACTTAGATGACTAGAGGGATGTCTATCTGAGTGGGAGTTCATAAGATGAACTTAATTATCCTGAACATAGTCAAAAAGGTTTTTGCAAATTATGTCATAGCTCGTGCTTTAGTTCAACTGTTTGAGATATGTTCCTAGAGAAAATTTAGTTGAAAGTTGATAGTAGCAATTATGCGGACTAGGTCCGTAAACTAAGAATTGTCCTTGTTGCTTCATAGAAGGCTTATGTCCTTAATGCACCGCTTAGTGTGCTGAACCTCGAACGTTGTCTGTGGATGTTGTGAACATCTGACATACACGTTTTGATAACTACTGATAGTTCAGTTAAACGGTTTAGAGTTGAGGCACCAAAGATGATTTCGAAACGTTGCGAAACATATGAGATGTTTCGAGGGCTGAAATTGGGATTTCAGGCTCGTGCCCACGTCAAGAGAAATAAGACCTCTGACGAGTCTCTTAGCCTGCATACTAAGGGAGAAAAGCTCAATTGTTGAGCTTGTGCCCAGATTTTCTGAGTACCACAATCACTTGAATCGAGTGGAGTTAATCTTCCAGATAAGATAGTGATGTTTCTCCAAAGTCATTGCCACCAAGCTGCTAGAGCTTCGTGATGAACTATAACATATCAGGGATAGATATGATGATCCTTGAAACATTTGCGATGTTTGACACCGCGAAAGTAGAAGTCAAGTAGGAGCATCAATTGTTGATGGTTAGTTAAAACAACTAGTTTCAAGAAGGGCAAGGGCAAGAAAGGGATACTTCATGAAACGGCAAATGAGCTGCTGCTCTAGTGAAGAAACCCAAGGTTGAACCCAAACCCGAGACTCAGTGCTTCTGTAATAAAGGGAACAACCACTGGAGCAGAATTACCCTAGATGCTTGGTAGATGAGAAGGCAGGGAAGGTCGATAGAAGTATATTGGATATACATTATGTTAATGTGTACTTTACTAGTACTCCTAGTAGCACCAGGGTATTAGATACCGGTTCGGTTGCTAAGTGTTAGTAACTCGAAATAAAAGCTACAGAATAAACGGAGAGTGGCTAAAGGTGAGCTGACGATATGTGTTGGAAGTGTTTCCAAGGTTGATGTGATCAAGCATCACACGCTCCCTCTACCATTGAGATTCGTGTTAAACCTAAATAATTGTTATTTGGTGTTTGCGTTGAGCATAGACATGATTGGATTATGTCTATCGCAACACGGTTATTCATTTAAGGAGAATAATGGTTACTCTGTTTATTTGAATAATACCTTCAATGGTCTTGCACCTAAAGTGAATGGTTTATTGAATCCCGATCGTAGTGATACACATGTTCATGCCAAAAGATATAAGATAGTAATGATAGTACCACCTACTTGTGGCACTGCCATGTAAGTCATATTGGTATAAAACACATGAAGAAGCTCCAGGTTGATGGATCTTTGGACTCACTCGTTTTTTGAAAAGTTTGAGACATGCGAACCATGTCTATTGGTGTATATGCATGAAGAAACTCCATGCAAATGGACCGTTTGGACTCACTTGATTTTGAATCACTTGAGACATGAAAATCATACCACATGGGCAAGATGACTGAAAGCCTCGTTTTTAGTAAAATGGAACAAGAAAGCAACTTGTTGGAAGTAATACATTTTGATGCGTGCAGTCCAATGAGTGCTGAGGCACGCAGTGGATATCGTTATGTTCTTACTTCACCAATGATTTGAGTAGATACTGAGTATATTTACTTGATGAAACACAAGTCTGAATTATTGAATGGTTCAAGTAATTTCAGAGTGAAGTTGAAGATCATCGTGACAAGAGGATAAAATGTCTATGATATGATCATAGAGATGAGTATCTGAGTTACGAGCTTTGGCACGCAATTAAGACATTGTGGAAATTGTTTCACAATTAATACCGCCTGGAACACCATAGTGTGATGGTGTGTCCAAACATCATAGTTGCACCCTATTGGATATGGTGCGTACCATGATGTCTCTTATGGAATTAACACTATCGTACATGGGTTAGGCATTAGAGACAACCGCACTCACTTTAATAGGACACCACGTAATTCCGTTGAGACGACACCGTTTGAACTATGGTTTGGAGAAACCTAAGTTGTCGTTTCTTAAAAGTTTGGGGCTGCGACGCTTATGTGAAAAGGTTTCAGGTTGATAAGCTCGAACCCAAAGCGGATAAAATGCATCTTCATAGGACACCCAAAACAGTTGGGTATACCTCCTAATTCAGATCCGAAAGCAATAGGGATTGTTTATGGAATCGGGTCCTTTCTCGAGTAAAAGTTTGTCTCGAAAATTGAGTGGGAGGATGGTGGAGACTTGATATGGTTATTGAACCATCACTTCAACTAGTATGTAGCAGGGCACAGGAAGTTGTTCCTGTGGCGCCTACACCAATTGAAGTAGAAGCTTATGATAGTGATCATGAAGTTTTGGATCAAGTCATTACCGTACCTCGTAGGGTGACAAGGATGCGTACTACTTTAGAGTGGTACAGTAATCCTGTCTTGAAGGTCATGTTGCTAGACAACAATGAACCTACGAGCTATGGAGAAGTGATGGTGGGCCCATATTCCGACAAATGGTTAGAAGACACGAAATCCAAGATAGGATCCATGTATCAGAACAAAGCATGGACTTTGGTGGACTTGCCCGATGATCGGCAAGTCATTGAGATAAATGGATCTTTAAGAAGAAGACGGACATGGATGGTAATGTCACCGTCTATGAAGCTCGACTTGTGGCGAAGAGTTTTTCACAAGTTCAAGGAGTTGACTACGATGAGATTTTTCTCATCCGTAGCGATGCTTAAGTCCGTCGGAATCATGTTAGCAATAGCTGCATTTATGAAATCTAGCAGATGGATGTCAAAAACGAGTTTCCTTACCAGTTTTCGTAAGGAAAGGTTGTATGTGATACAATTAGAAAGGTTTTGTCAATCCTAAGGATGCTAAAAGGTATGCTAGCTCCAGCGATCCTTCCATGGACTGGAGTAAGCATCTTGGAGTTGGAATATGCACTTTGATAAGATGATCAAAGATTTTGGGTTTATACAAAGTTTATGAGAAACTTGTATTTCCAAAGAAGTGAGTGGGAGCACTATAGAATTTCTGATGAGTATATGTTGTTGACATATTGTTAATAAAAAATGATGTAGAATTCCTAGAAAGCATATAGGGTTATTTGAAAAGTGTTTTTCAATAGAAAACCTGGATTAAGCTGCTTGAACATTGAGCATTAAGATCTATGAGGATAGATCAAAACGCTAAATGGTACTTTCAAATGAGCACATACCTTGACATGATCTTGAAGGTGTTCAAGATGGATCAGTCAAAGAAGGAGTTCTTGCCTGAGTTGTAAGGTATGAAGTTAAGACTTAAAGCTCGACCACGACAGAATAGAGAGAAAGGACGAAGGTCGTCCCCTATGCTTAGACGTAGGCTCCATAGTATGCTATGTTGTGTACCGCACCTGATGTGTGTCTTGCCACATGTCTGGCAAGAGGGTACAAAGGTGATCAAGGAGTGGATCACCAGATAGCGGTCAAAGTTATCCTTAGACGAATAAGGATATGTTTCTCGGTTATGGAGGTGATAAAGAGTTCGACGTAAAGAGTTGCATCGATGCAAGCTTTAACACCTATCGGAATGACTCTGAGTAGCAAACCGGATACGTATAGTGGAGCGACCATTTGGAATAGCTCCAAGTGGAGCGTGGAAGCAGAATTTACAATATGACCTAGAGATTTGCAAAGTACATACGGATCTGAATGTTGCAGACCCGTTGACTAAAACCTCTCTCACAAGCAAAACATGATCGAACCCCAGAACTCATTGAGTCTTAATCACATGATGATGTGAACTAGTTTAGTGACACTAGTAAACTCTTTGGATGTTAGTCACATGGCGATGTGACCTGTGAGTGTTAATCACATGGCGATGTGAACTAGATTATTGACTCTAGTGCAAGTGGGAGACTGTTGGAAATATGCCCTAGAGGCAATAATAAATGAGTTATTATTATATTTCCTTGTTCATGATAATCGTTTATTGTCCATGCTATAATTGTATTGATAGGAAACTCAGATACATGTGTGGGTACATAGACAACACCATGTCCCTAGTAAGCCTCTAGTTGACTAGCTCGTTGATCAATAGATGGTTACGGTTTCCTGACCATGGAAATTGGATGTCGTTGATAACGGGATCACATCATTAGGATAATGATGTGATGGACAAGACCCAATCCTAAGCCTAGCACAAAGATCGTGTAGTTCGTGTGCTAAAGCTTTTCTAATGTCAAGTATCATTTCCTTAGACCATGAGATTGTGCAACTCTTGGATACCGTAGGAATGCTTTGGGTGTACCAAACATCACAACGTAACTGGGTGGCTATAAAGGTGCACTACGGGTATCTCTGAAAGTGTCTGTTGGGTTGGCATGAATCGAGACTGGGATTTGTCACTCCGTGTGACGGAGAGGTATCTCTGGGCCCACTCGGTAGGACATCATCATAATGTGCACAATGTGACCAAGGGGTTGATCACGTGATGATGTGTTATGGAACGAGTAAAGAGACTTGCCGGTAACGAGATTGAACAAGGTATCGGGATACCGACGATCGAATCTCGGGCAAGTACTATACCGCTAGACAAAGGGAATTGAATATGGGATTGATCGAATCCTCGACATCATGGTTCATCCAATGAGATCATCGTGGAACATGTGGGAGCCAACATGGGTATCCAGATCCCGCTGTTGGTTATTGGCCGGAGAGTTGTCTCGGTCATGTCTATGTGTCTCCCGAACCCGTAGGGTCTACACACTTAAGGTTCGATGATGCTAGGGTTATAAAGGAAGTTTGTATGTGGTTACCGAATGTTGTTCGGAGTCCCGGATGAGATCCCAGACGTCACGAGGAGTTCCGAAATGGTCCGGAGGTAAAGATTTATATATGGAAAGTTGTTGTTCGGGTTCCGGGAAAAGTTTGGTTTTTTTCGGTATTGTACCGGGAAGCTTCCGGAAGGTTCCGGAGGATTCTGGAGGGGTCCAGAGGTCCGGAAAATGTTCCACCACGTCCAATACAGCAGCATGAGCTGTAAGGGGGCGCCCTAGCCTTAATGGGCCAGGGGCACCAATCCCCAAGGCCCATGCGCATGGGAGAGGGGAAACCCTAAAGGGGAGGGCCTCCACTTGACTTGGGAGGCACTCCTCCCCCCTTTGGCCACCGGCCCCTCCTCAGATTGGATCTGAGGGGGCCGACCCCCCTCTCCCTTGCCCCTATATATATGTCGGGGGTGGGAGGGCAGCCGACCTGAAGTTCTGGCGCAGCCCTCCCCCTCTCCCAAGTCCTCTTCTTCTCCCGCGGTGCTTGGCGGAGCCCTGCAGGATTGCCACGCTCCTCCACCACCACCACGCCGTCATGCTGCTGCTGGACGGAGTCTTCCCAAACCTCTCCCTCTCTCCTTGCTGGATCAAGGCATGGGAGACGTCACCGGGCTGCATGTGTGTTGAACGTGGAGGTGCCGTCCGTTCGGCACTAGGATCATCGGTGATTTGGATCACGACGAGTACGACTCCATCAACCCCATTCACTTGAACGCTTCCGCTTAGCGATCTACAAGGGTATGTAGATGCACTCTTCTTCCCCTCGTTGCTAGATTACTCCATAGATTGATCTTGGTGATGCGTAGAAATTTTTTGATTTCTGCTACGCTCCCCAACACTAGGGTTGTGGCTGGATTTCATGCATGC
This sequence comes from Triticum dicoccoides, assembly GCF_002162155.2. Taxonomy (NCBI): domain Eukaryota; kingdom Viridiplantae; phylum Streptophyta; class Magnoliopsida; order Poales; family Poaceae; genus Triticum; species Triticum dicoccoides. The sequence goes on from NC_041391.1 coordinate 629,058,317, forward strand.
TTGTTTGGTTGCTATCCTGTGAAAAAGAAAGCCCGCCTAGGCTGGGTTCCCTTGCACTTTAATTAGCCTGGCTGAACTCCAGACACTGCAAGTAGCCTAGCCCAAGCGACCGATTTCGAACGCCTGGACGTGCCTGGTCGTGCGGCCATGAGGCTAACAACAACATGCATGGATGGATATTAGCATTAAATAATTGATGCATGGATTGATTGATGGGACGTTGATGCTTTGCCTGGCCCAGGCATGAACCAAACGCTTCAGCACCACACAAGGCTGGCCAGGCAGAAATATTTTACATCTCACGTCCACACCAAGCGGTACCGACCATCAAGGCATGAGGGTCAGGTCACGAACCAAACTGACCAATAAAGTTTGAGAGAGATTGAGGAGCCCCGATAAGGCTGAGTGGTGCGTCAGATAGCTGAGAGGGGGAAAGAGATATTCCATCCGCTCGATAATGCAGTGCATGTAAATTTTTTAGAAGTCAAACTTTGGAAACTTTGATCAGGTTTACGCAAATGTTATTTATATTTACAATACCAAAGATACATCATACAAAACTACATCTCATGGTGAATCTAATGGTATATTTTGCCGTACTAGATGTAATTATTTTTCTCCACGTACATGGTCAAACTTTGTGATGTTTGTCTTTTCAATAAATCTATGTGCTATGGACAGAGGTGAGTGCCTCAGTCGAGACAGATCAAGTGCGTGTGAATGAGAATGAGTAAGTGTGCAAAAAGAGTATGTGTGTGAAAGAGAAAGTGACAACAAATGATAAATTAGAGAGAGAGAGAGTGTTTTTTTTTGTTTCTTATGCGAACATATCACACATGCATCTCCGAGATGGAAAAGCGAGGCGAGGAGATACACGAAGATAGCTAGTGTGTGATTGTTTGCAACGGAGAGAGACACCCCTGTAGCACATGTCCAATAGAGGTCCGGCCAACAAGGAAAAAAGGTCGAGAGGGACACATGGATGACATGGACGCATGGGGAGGGAGAGAGGGTGTGTTTGTGATAGAGAGATCCCCTCGAGATCGTGAGGGGACTATATGGGTGGGAGATCGAGGGAGTGCGTGCACGATAGAAAGATGCCCGAGAGAAATCGAGATAGACCATGCACATGTTTGTGATGGAGACTAAGATTAGCTAGTCATATACATATAGGGGGGACTGCGTGTGCCTACAATTGAGTGAGAGACCATCATACTTGGCTAGCTGGGCATGAGATTGTGTGTGTGTGTGTGTGTTCTTGTGAGATGGAGAGAGAACGATGGAGAGAGATAGAGTTTTATATGGGCCTGTCGAGTGCGAGTGAGATATGCATGTGTATGTGTGACCCAGGTGGATGGAGAGTCTGAGAGAGGGGGGGAAGAGCTTCGAGACGACATAGTGGTGCGTGAGAGAGTTACGGGCAAAGAGCCAAGGAATTTGTGTGCGTACGATGAGTGCACCCAAGATATCTAGCTTGGACTAGCTAGAGTATCATACATAGTGTGCGAGAGAGACCTATAGATGGTGTATATATGAATGCGGACTAGAAAGACCCCCCCCCACATACACAGAGAGAGAGAGAGAGAGAAAGGGAGAAAGGGAGAGGGACCAACAAGGTTTTTGTGTCGGATGCGTGCGACAGAATTGAAGATTGTCGGCAAGAGAGTGAGTGAGAGAGAGAGAGAACAGGAGTCCGGGAGAGGGGGAGGTCGCGTTTAATGCATCAAAGACTGATATAGACTTGCATTCAAATATTTAAATTGGAGACCATGTTGTCTGCAATCCACACATGAACGGATATATCCGTATATCAAACAAGTTCATTAATTTGACTTTCAACATGTTCATGGAGTACTATAATACTGTACAACATGCTACTCGATTGAGGTGTTCAATTTTGGATTTAGTTCACTATTTTGACCTACTGAATGAGCTAGTTCATTGAATCGAGATATTTCATTTTGGGTTTGATTCGCGTTTTTGAGTGGGTCAACTATTTGTCATATAGTAAATCGCTAGCAACGAGCATGTAAAAACACATTACTCCCGAGCATCATCTCTCCATCTAAAAAAGAAGTGGCAAGCTAATATTTGAAAATTTGATTCGAATCGACTTGGTAAGGTGGACGTGGATGCTCGTTCTCCCAAAATTTAAACGAACCGTTAAACATCCTCTCTGCTCGGTGGAATTTGCCCGAGCAAATAAATGGGAGACGCGGAATTACCGTCCTATGTGGGACACGCATCAATTGGCCCGTTGTACATCGAGGGTAGGTTCATAACTTCATCCAAGCACACCTTCTCCTTGGCCGAAATGACATGTGCCGAATAATTCATAAACCATGGTCGGGAAAACACGCTCTCCTCGCCCGAAATAGCTCGCGCCCACTATTTGAAAACACACTCTCCTCGCCCGAATTCGCTCGCGCCCATTATAGTTCAAAACACGCCCTCCTCGCCCAAAATCGCTCCCGCCCACTATTTGGGAAGAAGCAAAGTTACTCTACTATCCCCGACCCTCAGTACATAGACCCGAGCCGAGAAGCCTCTAGGCAAGGGTAGAACTGTAACTCCCCCTCACATTTCAGACAAATGCGTCCGTAAGACATGGTTCCACTCCCCTCCCAATTCCCCCCGCCCGCCCCCATTCATACCTCGTGGGCGCCAAATCACCTTCTCCCCGGGAAGCTCCCTTCTCCCAAGCCGCGAAACCTCAGCCCCACCTCCATGGCGCCCCCACTGCACCAATTTCACAACCGCCCTCCTCCCTAATGCCGGAGGCGCTGTCCAATTGCTGTCGTGCACTGGGCCGTGTGCCTCTTACTCCGTGCTGCTGGTGTTGCCTCGACGACGGCCGTGTGAACCGTACCGGAGCCGATTCACCCCGCCGTTGTTCACGACACCAGAGCGGCTCCAACTTCGGATCCGTCCAGAGTCCTAGCGCTGCTTCCGTGTAGCCGTCGACCGTCGCGACATCGCTCTTTCTCTGCCGCCGGTCACCATCGCAATCGCGCCGGCCTCACTGACTCGGCAGCTGGACCTGCGTACTTCACCATGCCGCCAGATAGGTCGCACCCTCATCTGAAATCACTTTATTTAGGCGTTAGTTGTCTGAATTTTTATTCTGGGCCAATCGATTCCCAATGGGAAGCAGCACCCCTCGAGGCGGCGGAGCTCCTAGGCTGCTGGTTGGCTGGTGTCTAACGTAAGGGTGCGGGGCCGCAAGTTCACCGCGGAAGCAGCGCTTAGATGGCTATCTTTTAGAGTTGCGTGGGTTAAAGGTACTACCGCCGCCGGATCTGGATGACGGGGAGTCTTTGTGGATTGGCCCGGGGGCGGCGCAACCATGGCAGTGCGGTGGGGCGAGGAGCGGGGTTTTGGACGGGGCCACGGACGGTGGAGGCAGGCTGCTCTGTCGTTGGTCGCTGGCTCTTCGGGGAAGATTCCAAACAGTGTTAGCCGGGAGGCATAAGACGGCCATCAAGCCATCCGGCGTAGATCGGACAGTACCAAAATTAAATAAAATCGTGTGACCCCAATTTAGTCTCCAGTCAATAGACGTGTGACCACTCTCGTACCTTGCTGTTGATCTCTTAGTGTATTTCTTCGGATCAAAGAGATATGTCGTTCTTAACTTTATGCGTTATCTGCATCTTCAGACACACCGTCTTCCGACTCACCGCAGCTGCTCCAACAAGGGAAGCATACACTAGAAGGTAGCTACAGTCCCCACTCAACAGTTCCCTACATCGAATGCGCGTGCCCGACATGGACAGCCACAACAACTGCAGGGCCATCGACAAGTCAGCACATGATGCTCACTCCTATGGATGGCAGCTAGATCGGTTGTACCCTCATCTTACTTGTGTGCAACATTTATGGCTTCGTTATTCATCTAAGCACGGAAAATAGATCATCACATTTCACTCTATATTCATGCTTATCTCTTACGGGTCTTGTTCAGGAGTTCACGATGTTCCATAGTTCAGCAAAGATACTTGTTCTTTAGGTAACACTGTTCCATAGTTATCATCCATCAGCCAATGCTATCCCACAGGCTGGTGATTATAGTATTATACCACTTCTAGTATTACCTATGTTGTTCTTTAATACTTTTGTGTGCCATCTAGTTAATCTCGAGTACAAACGATACATATTCTGTAGCTTTCATCTGTGTTCTCCCTTTAGTTTTTGAGACATGTTGCTGCTAGTTAACCCCAGTCCTACTATTTATGTCGTCTCCTACAGGCACTCATTTACATAAATCTAACTACTAGTTGTCTTCCATGCATGTCAGATATAATTGCACACACTGATATATCTACAAGAACCTCATGGAACAATGTAAAGGCCAATAAACTTGATGTCAATGATACCCAATATGATGCAACATGTAAAGACAGTTCTTCAGAAGACTTGCAGAAAGATGATGAATCCTCTTCACCCCACAAGGTCCTTGATCTAACTTGGCCTATGATATGGGTACAACATGCATACAATGTCCTGGAGTGTATCTACTCTGTTGCAATGCCATGTGCTTAGCATGCTGATCATGCATGTAAATATGTCATGCTTCCTGTTTTTCAGTACCTATTCCATTCATGATAACATGTTTTCAAATTCAAGTACTGTCATTCTACTCTATCGCAATGCCATCTGCTTAATTTGGACATCATGCTTCTAAATATCTTATGCATTGTTATTCATCAGTATGTACTTCATCTGTCTGCCATACCATGTTTTTTTACATTGAAGTGATGTTCTAGTGCTCTGTTGCAATGCCATCTTATTTTCCCAATCATACACGTGTATGTTGCCTTGGTTATTTCTGTATGTATTCCTCTAGCATATAGTTTTACGTTCAACTAGTTTTTTTTGCTGTGTTGTCCTGTCGTATCCCCAGCTCTTACACCATACTCCCTCCGTCCGGGTTACATGTTGCCGAAATGGATAAAAAGGATGTATCTAGAACTGAAATACGCCTAGACCCATCCATTTTTTTCTGGATGGAGGGAATACATGTCAATATGTCATGCCTTTCTATTCTTCAGTACCTATTCCATCTCTCTACTGTCGCATGTTTTATAATTAAAGTACCATTCTTCTATACAAGGCATGCAAGGGGAAGACGACTATGTTAGAATCTGAAGGGTTACAAACAAGGCCTTTGCAAAAGATCCAAACGTCAGGAGATAATAAACCAACTCCAGTTTTTATAGACACTGCTCCAGCACAGAGAAACCCAACTCGTACTGATAATAAGCAGATTCCAGTGGCCAAAGAACTAGTCCGCTCCAGTCGAGCAAAAATATGTCAACTCAATTCTAAGAAGCGTGTGTGTATCCTTGCATCATGAAATTTTATAGCATGCTGATCATATTTTCTACATGTTTCTTACCCATCTCTCTTTTAGAAAATGAGCTTAACAGATAGAAGAATTTCTGCAATGGTATCGTTTATGAGGAAAGATTCTTGCAGGAATTCTCTGTGCTCCAATGTAGATGTAAGTACCTGTTGTATATCACTATATTTTTACATTAGCATGTATTTTGTTAATTGGCGTGAATCCAACCTTTATCTGATCTAAATTTAGTTGTAGCAAAATGTATGATTAAAGGCCACAATGTTGATTTTTGTAAGGAAAACTGCCTCATAGTTTTGCATCCTGAGCTGTGTGAGTGTACTATCTCATATCAGTGGGTTTGAATACTTTGGTTCTGCAGTGGTTTTTTCAGTGTGTTTTTTTACTGTGTTGTCCTGTCGTATCCCTAGCTCTTACATCATACTCCCTCCGTCCGGATTAAATGTCGCAGAAATGGATAAAACTGGATGTATCTAGAACTGAAATACGCCTAGACCCGTCCATTTATTTCCGGATGGAGGGAATACATGTCAATATGTCATGCCTTTCTATTCTTCAGTACCTATTCCATCTCTGCTGTAGCATGTTTTATAACTGAATCACCATTCTTCTATATAAGGCATGCAAGGGGAAGACAACTCTGTTAGAATCTGAAGGGTTACAAACCAGGTCTTTGCAAAAGATCCAAACGCCAGGAGATAATAAACCAACTCCATTTTTCATAGATACTGCTCCAACACAGAGAAACCCAACTCCCACTGATAATAAGCAGATTCCAGTGGCCAAAGAACTAGTCCTCTCCAGTCCAGCAAAAGAATGTCAACTCCATTCTAAGAAGCGTGTGCGTATCCTTGCATCATGAAATTTAATAGCATTCTGATCATATTTTCTACATGTTTCTTACCCATCTCTTTTTTAGAAAATAAGGATAAACGATAGAAGACTTCCTCCATTGGGATCGTATTTGAGGAAAATATCTTGCGGGAATTCTCTGTGCTCCAATGCTGATGTAAGTACCTGTTCTATATCACTATATTTTTACATCAACATGTATTTTGTTAATCGGCGTGAATCTAACCTTTATCTGATCTAAAATTAGTTCTGCAAAATGTTAAAGGCACCAATGTTGATTTTTGTAAGGAAAACTGCCTGGTAGTTTTGCATACTGAGCTGCATGAATGTACTATCTCATATCACGCACATTACTGAATTGTAGTACTTCTCTGGTTGCCCATTCATTCATTGTGTCAATGTTGCTTTCGTACTACCTTACCTGGCTGATGATATCTATGCCATATTGTGTTAATTTGGTGTAGGCTACTTGCCCAAACGTTCGTTGTGTCAATGTTGCTTTCCTATTATCTGACTTGGCCAATGATAGCAATGCTAGTATGTTAATTTTGTGCAGGCTGCTGAAGATAAGAAGACAAACTCTGAAAACAGCAAGGCAACCCCATTGTTTCTTTCCAGTAAATCTAGGCCCGTTAATATGGCAATAACTCATGATTAATCTGTTTCGTTCCCGTCCTAATTTATGTTATGATGTAGTGGTCGAGACACTCTCCACTATCAATAATACAAGCCTGCCAAAATTGCCATCTGAATCTGTTCAGTATCCTCTATCTCGAATGCAACGAAATAAATGTATGTTTGTGAACCAATTAATGGCTGAAGCAATGATGGAAATGGTGGATGAATCAGAGGTGCAGAGTCGTGCGACACAACAACTGATCAATGTTTTCAGAGACAGTGTAGCAAAGCAGAAAGAACTTGCCCACATGCTTATGGGCGTCATCTGTGCTGAGGTTGCAGATTGTGACATTGTAGATGGTTAGGTTCTGCTCATTTATTTGCACTGGCATCAACCTTTGATTGCCCAGTGGATGTAATTTCCTGTAATATATGCTGGATGCGCAACGTTATTCCCTGTATGTCGTACCTTTGCGTGATCGGTTTTGATCTTGTGCATAATTGCTCGTCATAATGGGCTCAAATTATCTAATTTGGCCTAAAGACATGTACGAACTTTAGTGGCCCATTAAGTTAATGGGTCGTTACTAGGCCGAAAGTTAATGGTCGGCCCTCTTACCTCCCGGGTCGTTAACAGGCCGACATTGAAGCGGGAAACAGGTGGCCCCAGTTTATTTCACGGGCCGTTAACAGGCCGTTACTAAGTTTGGGCTACATATGGCCCAACTATACTGTAGGCCTTTAGCAGGCCGAAAGAGACAACGGGCTTGTACTGGACCATGTAGACCATGGGCCGCTAAGAGGCCAAAAGTCAGGTCGTATTGTAAATGGCCCAACTATGTTGTCGGCCTTTAGCAGGCCAAAAGAGAAACCAGGCTGGTATTGGACCATGAAGGGCATGGACCGTTAAAGGGCCAAAACTAAGGTCCGACTACAAATGGCCCAACTCATTTATGATCCGTTAACAGACCAAAAGTCACACAGGGCCGGGAATTGGCCCAATACTTAAATGGGTCGCTAAAAGGCCAAAACTCAGGTCCGACTAAAAATGGCCCAACTAATTTATGGGCCGTCAACAGGCTGAAAGTGACACCGGGCCAGAAAATTGGCCCAACACTTAAATGGGTCGCTAAAAGGCCAAAACTTAGGTCCGACAACAAATGGCCCATCAGATTTATGGGCCGTCAACAGGCTGAAAGACACACCGGGCCGGAAACTAGCCCAACATTTAAATGGGTCGCTAAAAGGCCGAAAGATGTACATCCTGAAAATTGGCCCATCCATTAAACGGGCCGTTAACAGGCCAAAATCTCATCGGGCCGATATTGAGCCCACATATATAGCGGGCTGTTAACGAGCTCGAACTGACGATGGGCAACAATGGTGTCAAATCTTTAACGGGCCGTTGACGGGCCGAATTGGCTAATCTCGTATGGGCCGTGGGCTTAAATGGACCTGACACAAGTAGGCCTTATATGGGCTGGCCTGCTAATTTTTACTGGGCCTGTCTTTTCACAGGAATGGGCCTTTGTTGGGCCGTGCCACATGTCGACGTACCATAGGCGTCTTCCGACCAATGAGTGGATGACATCAGTCCCAACGGTGAGCCGACACGTGTTTCCTCCAGCCAATGATGATTTTACATGTGGAAAATCCTCATTGGTCGGGGCTGTTAACGGGTTATCGGATCCAAAACCCGACCCGATAGCTTAATGGTGTTCCGTTACGGTGGATGCCACGTGCCGGTCACCCTTGACGAAAGCACTTCTGTGACGCGTGATTTATCGTCATGGAAGTGGACACTTCCGTGATGATAATTTTGGTAATGTCATGGAACACTTCTACGACAGCACATGTATGACTATCTTGATTCTGTCATAAATTTGTCATGGATGTACATGCATGACAAAAAACGTGACCTACTGTGACAAACACGTATCATCACGGAAGTGTATTTTTGTTGTAGTGTACTTAGCAGTTCACAAACACTTCCACCTTCCAGATTCACAGTTCACAATCGTACTAGTGCAAAAGTTAAACATCATCAACTATACTAATGATTAGTACCACTACCAGCTTCACAGAGGGTGACTAGATGGGACCCATAGCCTTCAAGAGGGCTGCATGCTCTGCCCTGATCTTCACATCGCTCCCACTCTTTGTTAAACTACGTGCATGCGACATAAGGTGCTCATACAACCCATCCTTGGGAATTGGCTTAGTGGTGCAGTATGGGCACCTGAACTTGCCCCACTTGTAGTACGCCGCCTTCCCCTTCTCCCTGATCTTGTTGGCTTCATGCTCAATGAAGGACTTGTGGTTCCACTCTTCCACCTCATCTCCAGAGTTGTACTGCACATACAAATGATTTGCATAAATACATACTTCCCATTTAGAGTAATGTAATTAACAAACATCAGATAATTGCCATTTACTGGAATTTAATGAACAAACAAACATAATATCCCATTTACAACTACTTAATGCACAAACAACAGAATAGTTCCATTTAGAAGAATTTAATGGACAAACAACATAATAGTTCCATTTATATGCATTCATATATGGTTTCATGAAAAAACATCACACATATCCCATTTACAGCTAATCAATGCACAAACAACACAACTTTCAGAGGAATTAATTGAAAGTATAACAAAAGTTTCCATTTTAGAATAATTCAATGGACAAACAACACAATATTTCCATTTATGTGCATTCAGATATGGTTTCATGATCAAAGAACACAAATATGCCATTTAGAGCTAATTAATGAGCAAACAACACAACTTTATGATATCAATGATAAACTACATAACATTCCAATTTAGAGGCATTCACATAGGGCATCATCAACAAACAACATCTCACACAGATTAATGAACAGATAAAAAACAGCTTGGGGTTACCTCGTCGTCGTCGTCAGAATCAGACGGGTCATCGAACCCAGCGATGTCCAGCTTCGTCTTGTTGCCAGCAGCTTCCTCATTCTGCAATATAAGTAATTAATTCAAAATACTACTAACTACATAACACAGTATGCAAAGGTCAATCAATTTGCAATGTGCTTCTAATAACCTAAAATGATACTTTGACCTAAAATTAAAATGTATCCAAAGGTCAAGCATTCTACAATGATAGCTTGGTCAAACTAAAATTTTGGATCATGCTGACTGTGCTCCTTCAAACTATAATGCCAGCCTGGGCACCAACAATAATCTTGTGAGTGCTCAGGTCTGCCAATGGAGGTAGTACATTCTTTGATGTACCCTACAACTATATCAGTGGCCCATTGTGGTTGACAACAAGTAATTGCATTTACTTCATCCGTCTCATGTATGTAGATAGTGGTGCATCAGCTGCCCTATTCTCTGAACAGTATATTGGAAGGTATATTGTAATGCCATGAGCTTTAGGAAAGGAAATCTTTGTGCAATTTTTGGTGCTAGGTGTGAAACTATTTCATATGAAAATTCATGCATGGAGTTATGCAACATAAATTTAATATGACTTGGTCATCTCGCATAGTTGCATGTCTAGCAAACCTACTTATGGTTTACTTTATAACTACAGCAATCCTACAGATCAAAAATAAACCTACCTACAGTTTTAGTTTATGGATAATGAAGTGAAGCTCCTAACTATTTTGAAATTGCACACTAGTTAAACGTACTGTGTTCATTTCAACAATTAATTGATACACTTCAAATGAAGGAAGTAGGATTTAAACGTCATTTGTACAATATCAACTTTAATAAGGGTGGCTTCTCAGCCCCTGTCGTGGCCTAATAAGGGAATATGCACAACAAATCTAACAACATATACAACACAGAACAAAATCTAAGAACATGCAGCAATCCAGATTCTACTATAAATAACCTAACTAAACATCTAATTAAAAAACCCTAACTACTACATCCACTAGATGATTCAATCACAGATTCTACATATAACCGCCTATAAATTAATCCAATACAAAAAAACCCTAACTACTACATCTACTGGATGATTCAATCATAGATTCTACATATCACTGGCTATAATTGAATCCAATACAAAAAAAACCAACTAAACATCTAATTAAAAAACCCTAACTAGTAGATCTACTGGATGATGCAATCACAGAATCCAAACTTAACCTTCACTATAAATCAATCAAACATCTAAAAACCCTAATTATGAGAAGGGGATCGATGCAGCAACTAGCAACAACAAAAAAACCTAACACCTAAATCTACTACTTAATGGGGGTAACTAGAAATGGAGGGGACTGCTGGCAAGGATTACCTGCAGGTCCACGTGCTCACCGCCGGCCTCCGCAGGTCCATGAGACGGGCCGCTCGACGTTTTCATGCCAAGCTCCGGCACGGCGGAGTCCGCCACGGCCACCTTCTTCTCCTCCACATCCGCCGCCGCAGCGACCAATCCAACGCGTGGGGATGCAACACCTCCTGCACCCACACCGCCGACAAGGGCCTGCACGGCATCTGCCACGGTCTCCGTGCCCGTCCTCTCCAGATCTCCGTCCGCGACGGCGGCTTCGCCACGACCTTGTTCCATCCGAGCCAGAAGGAAGCAGGAGGAGGGAGGGAAGCGGTGGTGGTGAGCGAGCAGGTGGGGTGGCCGGTGAGGGAGACAATGAGGCAGAGGAGAGAGGAGGGAGAGGGAGGCAATTTGGGGGAAATGGGGTGGCCGATGCGGCCGGTGCCAGTTCCCCTCCTCTTATACTAAGGGCCTTTTTTTTGGAAAATATCCACGCACATGTGCACGTGCACGACCGCGGGGAAACGGAACCACCAGCATATAATACACGTACACGCCCAGCGTACAATAGTACACGGGCCGACGCGGGCTCGTACAGGGCTCTATGACTCGTCTACGCGCGCTGTACGCCCACCTGAAATGACCATCGTGCCCCTCGTTACAAACCACCATCGACGCATTTGGACCGTCCTTGTGTTTTCCCACTCGCGTTCAGCCCAAGGGGGAGCACCGGAGCAGAAACGGGAGCCCACATATATACCATCTTTGGCGATGCTCAATTTTCCTTGCAGTTGGACATACGTACATGCATGTGATGCGAGTGAAGCTCAACTCACACACATCCATAGGACATGTATACATCGCAGTAAAAACCTAGCTGCTGATTCCAGCTTTCCCCAACACCTATACCCAACTCTGAATACTGGTGCTCTGTCTAGCATTTTGGTTAGGCAGGTAACCAGTACAACATCCTAACTGCATCATTTTGTTCATTTATTAATTTTACATTCACGGCCTCACCTTCGGGTTACATTGCTACATATTACGTTGTTGGTCATGGATTAGGTTCTGACTAGATCAAGCTTGAGAACCATTCATCAACTCATTACTTGATCACCTGCTAGTGGCCTGTAATCTATACTTGACTGGTTATTAGAAAGCTATTTTTCCCATTTTACAAGCCCATGTAGCATGCCATTGCTGGTTTGCCCTGCTCATCACTACATGTGTGTCATCTTGTGTGCATTGCACCGCCATTTTTTTTCTTTCGAAAAGTAGGTTACAATCCATGGTCTTTGCATCATTGTGACACATACAGTCATCTTTATTAAAGTTATGCAAGACAAAGCAAAGCAATGTTCCATCCTTGCCAAGAATAGGGGTGGGCCTCCAAAGCTTTCTTGGTAATATGAGCAATTTACCATATGATTTTATTAGTAGAAATACTAGATAAAGCATGACTAAAATAGCAGAGATAAAGCAAGTCATGTGATCTGACAGAGAGAAGGTAAATAACATCTGCAAATATGAACTAGAACCGAACACCTCTAGAGCAGACAGTAGAGCAAGTTGCATATATGAAGTAGAGCCTAACATATCTAGGGCAAACACTAGAACAAGGAACTGTGGCAGGACCTCTAACAGGAAAAACAAGAACACATACGGGACAGCAGCAGGAGCAGAAACACTAGACTTGGGGTCAACATCCTCTGTGGCCATGTCGTCGAAGAGGTTGTCGACGTTGGGGAAGAAGTCGTCGTTGGGGAAGTGGTCATCGGTGTCCGTGATGAACGGGTCAGTAGTCGCGCAGAGCGCTCCGCAAAAACCTTATCACCATTCTCCCGTACAGGACTCAAGGAGGTGCGGTTTTGGAGGCCTACTGTCCCGACCTGCGGTGCATGCCGCAAGCTGGGATGAGGAAGATCGTAGCAGTAGCGCAATGCTCTGGAACTGGTGGCGAGAGGAAGAAGTAGTTTTGGTGTGTCTCTCTGAGAGGAGACGAAACAAACAGACAGCAGCCGAAGGTGCAGCGTTCGTATTCAGTATCCACTACAGCAAAAACTTTCCAGCTTCCAAGTGACCTTTCGAATACCCGTGGTGCATGGAAAAAAATTAGACATCGGCTCGGCTCATTCCCGCAACTCGCATCACGGCGCGGCGCGGCGTGGCGAGGTGAGGTAGGCGTGAAGGAGGAGCGTGCGTGGATGTCCCTCTTGTTCTCATGCTCATACAATTGGGGAAAGAACCTCCCTTATAAAGATGTCCAACTCCCTCTAAACTAGCAATGTGGGACTAAACTTTAGTTCCACCTCTTGCCTTGCACGAATGGGCTGCGTGGGCCTGTAGGATTTATTAGGAATTTCTGAAACTGCTACTAGGATAGGCCCAAAATAGACAAAATTCCAGCAATCCCCCACCAGATCCAAGAGGCACACAAAATTTGCCTTTGGTTCCAAAACACTATTTTATATACCGGTACTGCAGTGGAGACTGTTAAGTTGAACTTCCACCTAGAACTCTATGCTACACTAGTAAGCAACTTGAACAGTGGCCTGGGCCTTGAACTGCAAGTTTTCTGCGAATCTAGCTTCACACAAATCCTTGACCGATACTGGGCTACCGTGGGTCTTCCCCGCGGGTGGAGCTTATGCGTCATACTCGAAGACCTTTCATGAGTTTACTAGAGAGAATCCTACTCTCATAGATTGCGATGTTTAACAATCAGACTCATATAGGTGCGTTCTTCAAAAGATGTTCTGCAGGACAACATCTATGCTTCAGTGACCCACTTAGAACACATTAAGATATACGTCAACCTACCATGCAGATTAGGAGAGTATTGCATCTTTATGGAGTGGTATTGTTAATAGTAAGAATACTCTCATCTTAGTTGACCAATAGCTTGTCTTCCACACCCAATTCACGGGATCTCCGATCACAAAGAATATGTTACCACTGTGAATAACTCATATTGTGGGTCTCATACCCATCTCCCTCGATGCATTATCTATCACATTACGTGATAGACCCTTAGTAAAAGGATCTGCCAGATTTTTAGACGTTTGGATATAATCCAATGCAATAACTGCAGAGTTTCTCATTTTTCTGACAAACTTTAACCTTCTATGAACGTGTCTTGATGACTTCATGTTATCCTTTGAGCTGCTCACTTTTGTGATCACAGTTTGATTGTCGCAATTCATAAGGATACTCGGTACAGGTATCTCAACAACTGGCAAGTCATTCAAGAGCCAGCAAAGCCAATCTGCTTCGACCGTAGCTATATCAAGTGCTGCGAGTTTTGCTTCCACTGTTGATCTCGTTAAGATGGTCTGCTTGCAAGACTTCCAAGAAACAGCGCCACCTCCATGAGTGAATACATATCCGCTCATAGATTTATCTCATCAGCATATGAGATCCAGTTTGAGTCACTATACCCTTCAAGCACCTTTGGGTGCCCAGTGTAGTGAATTCCATAATTCGCAGTGCCTTTCAAATAACACAAAACTCTCTCTAGAGCTTTCCAATGCAGATCTCCTGGTTTTGAGACAAACTAGCTCAGTTTGCTAACAGCAAAAGAGATGTCAGGTCTTGTAGCACTGGTTAAATACATAAGTGAGCCAATAATCTGAGAATATTTCAATTGGTCTCTAGCAATTCTTCGATTCTTTCGAAGCAACACACTAGCATCATATGGTGTTGGAGAGGGCTTGCAGTCACTATAGCCAAAGTGACTCAAGATCTTTTCCACATAGTGAGATTGAAGCAATGTAATCCCACCATCATCGTCTCTCAACAACTTGATGTTCAGAATGGCATCAACCACTCATAAATCCTTCATCTCAAAGCAACGAGATAGGAAATCCTCTTAATAACTTTGTTCCAAAAATCAGTATGCCATCAACATACAAGCAAAGGATAACTCCCTCGCCCCCACCATGGCGATAGTACACACATTTATCAGCTTCATTTACAACAAAGCCTGCGGCTGTTAAAGTTCTTTCAAACTTCTCATGCCACTGCTTGGGTGCTTGCTTAAGTCCATACAGAGACTTCAGCAGCTTGCACACTTTCCCTTCCTGACCATCTACTACAAGCCCATCTAGTTGTTCTATATATATAAATTTCCTCTTCCAACTCTCCATTTAGGAAAGCAGTCTTAACATCCATTTGATGAACAAGAACACCATGTGAGGCACCTAGTGAAAGTATTACTGGAATAGTGGTCAGTCGTGCCCCAGGTGAGTAAGTATCAAAGAAATATTCACCTTCCTTTTGAGTATATCCCTTAGCCACGAGTCGTGCCTTGTACTTTTCGATAGTACCATCAGGCCTAAGCTTCTTCTTGAATACCCATTTGCACCCTATAGGTTTGCACCCATAAGGACGATCAGTTATCTCCCAAGTTTCATTTGCCAAGATGGAATCCATCTCACTATGGACCGCTTCCTTCCAGTAGTCAGCATCTTCAGATGCATAGGCCTCTGAAATAGAACTGGGAGTGTCTATGAGATACACAAGAAAATCATCACCAAAGGACTTTGCAGTCCTCTGTCTCTGGCTCCTAGTAGGAATTTCATTATTCTGTTCCATAGGACTTTCAAACTGTTCCATCAAAATGGCAGGTTCAGTAATTGTAACTGGTTCCTGATTCGATAAACTAGGCGTCTACTGATTAGATGAGGTAGGCATATCCTTCATGGGAAAGATATATTCAAAGAAAGTCGCATCATTTGACTCCATGATCGTACCGACATGCATGTAAGGTACCTCAGATTGTACAACCAAGAATCTATAACCAATGCTATGAAAAGCATATCCCAGGAAAACACAATCCACAGTTTTTCGTCCCAGCTTTCGTCAAACAACCCCAGGTTCGTAGATAAGAGACTTTTAACCTTTTCTTCTCCCATTCCTTGAATGGAGTTATCTCTTTGTTCTTTGTGGGAACTCGGTTTAGGACATGACATGCCATCAATATCGCCTCCGCCCACCATGCCTTGGAGAGACCTGATGTGTCTAACATGGCGTTAACCAAATCAGTTAGAGTATGGTTTTTTCTTTCGGCCACCACATTTGACTGAGGTGAATAGGGAGGCGTTTTCTCATGTATTATACCATGTCCCGCACAAATGGAATCAAATTCATTTGAGAAATACTCTCCACCATGATCGGACCTAAGCCTCTTGATCTTTCGATCAAGTTGGTTTTCCACTTCATCTTTATAGATCTTGAAATAGTTCAAAGCCTCATCCTTAGATTTCATAAGATACACATGACAGTATCTAGTGGAGTCATCAATTAACGTCATAAAATACTTCTTTCCACCTTTTGTCAGAACACCATTCATTTCACATAGATCTGAATGTATGAGCTCTAGTGGTGCAAGATTTCTCGTTTCCGCAGTCACATGAGACTTACGAGGTTGCTTGGCTTACACACACACTTGACACTTAGATCCCTTGACATTGGTGAAACTAGGGATTAAGTTCAACCTCGCTAACCGCGACATGCAACCTAAGTGAACATGACAAATACGTGAATGCCACACATTTGATTCACTATTATTGCAAACATGATTAACAACTTTATTGCAAACATCTGATAAGGATAAACGAAACAGGCCTCCTGACTCATAGCCTTTACCAACAAAGGTTCCATACTTGGATATTACAAATTTATTTGACTCAAAGACAAGCTTGTAGCAATCTCTACATAGAAGAGATCTGCTAACAAGATTTTTATTGATGGAGGGGACATAATGCACGTTCTTCAGCCGCACGATCTTCCCCGAAGTAAACTTTAGATCGACCATGCCAACACCATGAACAGAAGCACTTGAACCGTTGCCCATCAGCTCGGTGGAAGTCCCTGCAGTCTGATAAGACGAAAACATGGAAATATCACCGCATACATGCACATTAGCACCCGTGTCAATTAACCAATCAGGAGAACGACATACTGACAGAATAGTGGGAAATATAACATACCCAGCATCCTTCATGCCAGTGTCTCCAATGACAACATTGGCGATCTTGCCGCCTTTCCCAAGATGATGCTTGTCATAGCGATTAGGGCAACTAGGAGCCCAATGATCAGGATCTCCACACACATGATAAACACCTTTCTTCTTATCATTATTGTTCTTCAAGTTCGTGTGCCGTACAGCCTTGTTCTTCCCATCAAACTTTGCTTTACCATCAAACTTTCCCTTGTTCTTGAACTTGTGGGACTGGAAATTTTTCTTCTATACCAGATTGGCACTAGAACCTCCCTCAATACCTCGAGCACGGTTGTCCTTTGCTCTCGCCTTTTCTTCCACGTCAAGAGTACCAATGAGATCCGGGACAGAAAACTCCTGCCTCTTATGCTTCAGTAAGGTAGCAAAGTTCCTCCACGTGGGAGGAAGCTTAGTGATGATACCTCTGGCAATAAAATTGTGCGGTAGGATACAATTGAAGTGCTCAAGTTCTCTAGCAAATGACTGTATCTCATAAACTTCTCAACCACCAAGCGCTCTTCAGTCATCCTGTAATCATAGAATTGCTCCATGATGTACAACTCAGTGCTAGCATCCGAGACCCCAAACTTGGCCTCAAGTACGTCCCACATATCTTTTCCATTATCAATTGACGCATAAGCATCAACTATGTTCTCACCAAGAACACTCAAAAGAGCAACCTTAAACAGAGTATCCATTTTCTGAAAAGCTTGTGCCTGTTGAGCATCAAACTCTCCTTTAGGTTTGCCAAGAGTGGCGTCATAGCAGCTCATGGTTTGAAACCACAGAACGGCTCTGACACGCCACCTCTTATAGTGGATACCCTCAAACATAGGAGGTCTCATGGAAGCAGCAAAACCACTCGGGGTAAATTGCCTATAATAAGGTTTTTGGATTGTTGGAAATATGAGCAATTTACCATATGATTTTATTAACAAAAATACTAGATAAAGCATGACTAAAATAGCAGAGATAAAGCAACTCATGCAATCTGACAGAGGGAAGGTAAATAATATCTACAAATATGAACTAGAACCGAACATCTCTAGAGCAGATAGTAGAGCAAGTTGCATATATGAAGTAGAGCCTAACATATCTAGGGCAAACACTAGAACAAGGAACTGTGGCAGGACCTCTAACAGGAAAAACAAGAACATGTACATGACAGCAGCAGGAGCAGAAACATTGGACTTGTGGTCGACATCCTCTGTAGCCATGTCGTCGAAGAGGTTGTCGACATCGGGGAAGAAGTCATCATTGGGGAAGTGGTCATCGGTGTCCGTGATGAACCGATCAGTAGTCGCGCAGAGAGCTCCCCAAAAACCTTATCACCCTTCTCCCATATAGGACTCAAAGAGGTGCAGTTTCGGAGGCCTACTGTCCCGACCTGCGGTGCACGCTGCAAGCCGGGATGAGGAAGATCGTAGCAGTAGCACAGTGCTTTGGAACCGGTGGCGAGAGGAAGAAGTAGTTTTGGTGCGTCTCTCTGAGAGGAGCGACCTCACTTTTATAGGCGCAAGAGAAGGAGTCGAGAGGCTACGCCGGGAGCTGAAGGGAACGAGGGAGACGAAACAAATAGGCAGCAGCCGAAGGGTGCAGCATTCGTATTCAGTATCCACAACAGCAAAAACTTTCTAGCTCCCGAGTGACCTTTCGAATACCCGTAGTGCGTGGCAAATATTTAGACATCAGCTCGGCTCATTCCCGCAACCCGCGGTGCATCGTGACGAGGCGTGGAGAGGTGGGCAGCGGAGGAGGAGGCCACGTGGATGTCCCTCTTGTTCTCATGCTCATACAAGTGAGGAAAGAACCTCTCTTATAAAGAGGTCCAACTCCCTCTAAACTAGCAATGTGGGACTAAACTTTAGTTTCACCTCTTACCTTGCATGAATGGGCTACGTGTGCCTCTAGGATTTATTAGGAATTTCTGAAACTGCTATTGGGCTAGGCCCAAAATAGACAAAATTCCAGCAAACTTTACATGGTTTTTCCTTCACAAAGATAAAGGACTACACGCATTTTCATCTACTCCAAAGACCGATGCAGAGGCCGGTGGTTATCCTCCATTTCGAAAAAGTAATAAAAATCATTTACTCCAAAGACCATGTGAAAAGAAGAGAAAGGCCCCCGAAGAAACCTGCAGCATACCGAGAGAATGAACTGGCATATCAGCTTGAGATTTTATGAAGACACCGTCTCGTAGTCGACGGGAACGTCTCCTCCCATTGATCGCACATCGCCAGAAATCCTGAAATAAATTCAGGATAAATGCGAGAACCAGGACTTGAACCCTGATGGGCTGGGGATACCACTGTCCTCCTAACAATCCAACCACAGATTGGTTCGCGAAGTCGTCAATAGTTGACATTGTTGCTTTCTGTAAAGGAATTTGGTGGCCTAGCAACGATTTCCACGACAAAGTGCACATATAAAGCTAGTTTGGTTTGAGGCGTGGACTTCATGCGTGGGAGAAGATGGAACCTGGCCTTGGCCTGGACACATGAAAATAATTGTCTGGCTAGGCCAGACTGAGTGTTATGTGTTTGGTTCATGTCTTGTAGCTGTGTAGCAATTATTTTGTGTTAGAGTGTACATAGTTGCTCGTCCACAAGAAAAAAGCAGGATTAATTAGAACCCCAGGCTCGAGCCAGGTGACCGGTGTAGAACACCTGGTCCAAGCTAACAAACGTGCCCGGTGTTTCAGCCAGGCTAATGACTATACCAGAAGCTCTAGGCTAGGCTAGTGTTTCACTCTCCAGGCACCAACCAAACAATTTTCAGGAAGGTCTCGACAAGGTCCAAACCAGGCAAGTTTTTGCCAAGTCTCGAACCAAGCTAGCCTATATACCACATATGTCGTTGTCGTAGAAACTTCTTGTAGAGGATCACATGCCGAAGGTGTCGGGTTGACCTGCCATGTCGATACATCCTCAGAATCATCCAACGCCTGCCTGGGCGGTGTCCATGGAATTTATATCTGCCGCACAATGTTGCAGGTTGTTCGAGCATGCCATATGAGGAGGAACATATGTTAGAACCCGTGGTGGAGCTAGGTTTAGAGAAATGGGTGTGCAAAGTTCAAGATTAGTATTATCCGGGTCAACTACAATGGACTAAGCTCGTCCCCCCT
>NC_041391.1:629078834-629095744 GCF_002162155.2 Triticum dicoccoides
ATGCGCAGGCCAGATCCAGGTGCCCCTTCCCCCGCTCCTTCCTTCCCTCCCCCATTTTCGCCATCGCGCCGCCTCCCGAGGCGGCGCGCGCCTGCTCCCTTGTCCCCCAACGTCGCCTCATCCCTTCCCACCGCCGCCGGTGGGCACCCCCGGCTCTGGCCCGGGTGGTGTTAGTGGCGGCAGGATCTTCTCACCCCGCGCTTGCGTCCTTCCCGCCCGGGGCGGGGGGTGTGCCGGTGGTGTTGCTCGGCTAGGGGACGGTCCGGCGACCCGGCGGCAATGGCCGGCGGCAGACGTGGTGGAGGTGCTGCTCCTTGGCGGCGGGGCAGCTTGGTTGCACGGGGTGGCCGACGGTGCGCCCCTGGCCCAGATCTGGGCCCTGTGGGCCCCATCTGGGTTAGCGGGTCGGCCACCAGCACGGCTTCGTTGTCTTCTGCGTGGTGTGGTGGTGGAGCAGCTCGAACTGGGGGCGGCGACTATCGGTGTCAAAACCGGCGGATCTCGGGTAGGGGGTCCCGATCTGTGCGTCTTAGGCTAATGGTAACAAGAAGCAAGGGACACAATTTTTACCCAGGTTTGCGCCCTCTCGATGGAGGTAAAACCCTACTTCGTGCTTGATT
The DNA here is from genome assembly GCF_002162155.2 of Triticum dicoccoides. NCBI lineage: Eukaryota > Viridiplantae > Streptophyta > Magnoliopsida > Poales > Poaceae > Triticum > Triticum dicoccoides. The sequence continues at coordinate 629,079,455 of NC_041391.1, forward strand.
AATATTGAAGATATGAGTAGTACAAGAGTAGATCTACTATGAGATCGTAGAGGCTAAACCCTAGGAGCTAGCCTATGATGGTATGATTGTAAATGTGATCGGCCTTCTAAGGACCATCCTCTCCGGTTTATATAGACACTGGAGAGGGTTAGGGTTTACATGGAGTTGGTTACAAGGAAGGAAATACAATATCCGGATCACCAAGCTTGTCATCCACGCAAAGGAGAGTCCCATCCGGACACGGGCCGGAGCCTTGAGTCTTGTATCTTCACGCTTCAATAGTTCGGACGATGTATATAGTCCGGCTGTCCGGATACCCCCCAATCCAGGACTCCCTCAGTAGCCCCTGAACCAGGCTTCAATGACGACGAGTCCGGCGCGTAGTCTTGTCTTCGGCATTGCAAGGCGGGTTCCTCCTTCCGAATACTCCGAGGTTTATTATCGAACACGTAGACCGTGTCCGGATCTGCAAAATGATCTTCATGTACCACCATAGAGAAAATGATACTTCAGCTGACAACTCTTCTAACGAGGTGATATGTCATTACGGTCGGGTCATTATTCGAACCGTTTTTCTTCGACCAGCCACAACGCATATTGCGAGGCGGTTTCCATGACACATTTTGTCAAAGCAGAGATTGTGTCTCCTTATTACGGGATTCTCGTCAATACGGGTATGGGTAATCCAACCGCACCACTAAACACGGCGAGCGGGAGGTGAGCGGGTTACGCCAGGCAAGTGGGGAGGCGCAAAAGCTTTTACCATCTCTATAAAGAGACAAGGTCTCTTCCTCTTTACCCACGCCTTCTCCTTCCGCTAGCTCATTCCCCTCTGTTCGAGCCCTAACGCCCAAATACTCTTTTTCCCATCGAAGAGAAGTTTTCCAAAGATGTCCGGATCCGGAGCAGGAGGCAGATCGATGGCCTCTACCGTCCAGGAGAAGGATATTAAGAAGCTCCGGGAAGCCGGGTATCTGGCCAAGAAGATTGGCCACCGTCTCCCCCCGGCGGGACAGATCGCCCCCACTCCGGAGCCCTTCGAGAGAGTCGTATCCCTTCCCCATTTTGTCCGCGGGCTCGGGTTTCCCCTTCATCCCTTCGTTTGTGGAGTCATGTATTACTATGGGATTGATTTTCATGATCTTTCCCCAAACTTTTTCCTCAATATCTCGACGTTCATCGTCGTGTGTGAGGCCTTCCTCCGGATTACGCCTCACTTCGGCCTGTGGCTGTAGATTTTCAATGTGAAGCCCAAGGTGGTGAGCGGCGAACACGCCGAGTGCGGCGGCGCCAAGGTGAGCAAGATGCCCAAGGTTGCTTGGCCAAATGGCGCCTTCAACGACTCCGTCAAGGAGTGGCAGCACCAGTGGTTCTATATCACCGAACCACATGGCAAAAAGTGGGCTGCAGCTCCTGAATTTAGATCTGGAGCCCCACTGTGGCTCACGTCCTGGCCCAAGAAGGGCCCGAACTGGTCCTCGTCCGATGAGGTGTCACTGCTCCAGATGAGCGTTGAGAGCATGGTCGACAAGGACGTCAAACTCATCGACGTAGTCCAGGTGATGCTAGTCCGCCTGGTTCTCCCTTGCCAGCGCCGAGCTTGCACTTTGTGGGAGTTCGACCCAACCAAGCACCAAACCCTCCAAGAGCTCTACGATTCCTCCCATGAGGATATCTGGAAGGTGCTCTTTAAGCCCGGCAAATCGAGGTCGGGTCCCGCCGAAGACCGCGGGTACCAATTATCCCATTCTGCAAGCCCAGTAAGTTACAGCCACGCTCTATCCCTCCATGCTTAAATTGGCATGTCGCGAGGGAGACATTTTAATCGCGTTTCGTGGCTTCAGGGGTGGATAAATAAGGTGGAGCAGACACATTGTCCGTCTCCGCTACCGGAGGAACCGTCCAGACCTCTTCTAACAAAGATGCTGGTCCCCGCACCTTATGAGGCGCCGAAAAAGGAGGCCTCCAAGAAGGTCAAGAAAACCCGGAGTGGCCTCTGTCGCTGTGAAGATTCGGACGCCAAATCCGAAGACTTCGACTACGCTCCTTCTTCCGAAGACGAAGAGGAGGAAGCAGAGGAGGACGAGCCTCCCTCTGAAGGTGGGAAGAAGCGGACGGCTTCCCTGTCCATGGAGGCCGAATCCCCCAAAAGAGGGAGAGGTTCTCACCGAGACGCGTCCACCACGGCTGCCGATAACAGCCCGGAGCGGAATCCCAGGGCCCAGCCCCTGGAAAAATCGTAAGTGACCGTAATCCGAATGCACCTATGCATCCAGGGCCATCTGGGTACAGTAGTTTTAATTGCCGCAATATCTCATACAGCCCGACGAGATCTTCTGCCGGACCGTCCTCGTCGGAGGATTCGCTAAGCTCTGACGTTGTGGCGAGCGAGACGCCTCCGGAGGCTCCTTCCCTGAAGCCTAGGTGCAACACTGAGGTGTCGTCTCAAAGTGTCCCAGAGCGGGGGGCATGTCCCTGGAGCCGGACATGTGGGAGCAGCGGCCCCACGGCGTGTTGTCGACGGGGGCGATCTCGAGTTCGGCTGAGGGAGTCCTGGATTAGGGGGTGTCCGGATGGCCGGACTATGACCTCTGGCCGGACTCCTGGACTATGAAGATACAAGATTGAAGACTCCGTCCCGTGTTCGGATAGGGACTTTCCTTGGCGTGGAAGGCAAGCTTGGCGATACGATATGAAGATCTCCTCCCATTGTAACCGACTCTGTGTAACCCTAGCCCACTCCGGTGTCTATATAAACCGGAGAGTTTTAGTCCGTAGGACGAACAACAATCATACCATAGGCTAGCTTCTAGGGTTTAGCCTCTCTGATCTCGTGTTAGATCAACTCTTGTAATACCCATACCATTAATATTAATCAAGCAGGAGTAGGGTTTTACCTCCACCGAGAGGGCCCGAACCTGGGTAAAAACATCGTGTCCCTTGTCTCCTGTTACCATCCGCCTAGACGCACAGTTCGGGACCCCCTACCCGAGATCCGCCGGTTTTGACACTGACATTGGTGCTTTCATTGAGAGTTCCTCTGTGCCGTCGCCTTTAGGCCCGATGGCTTCTTCGATCATCAACCACGACGTAGTCCGGGGCGAGACTTTTTTCCCCGGACATATCTTCATATTCGGCGGCTTTGCACTGCGGGCCAACTCGTTTGGCCACCTGGAGCAGATCGAAAGCTACACCCATGGCCATCAGGTCAGGTTTGGAAGCTTAAACTACACGGCCGACATTCGCCGGGACTTGATCTTCGACGGATTCGAGCCATGACCGGGCGCGCCGCACTGTCTCGATGGGCATGACCTAGCTCTGTCGCCGAACAGCGCCCAGAGTGCCACTCAGGAGTCTGCTCTTACCATTAGTTCAGAGCCGACTGCGCTAACCAGGGACAGACGGTTGGACGCCGCCCCAGGAGCCGCAATCTCTATGGCGATAGAGCCGAATACCAGCCTAGTCCTTTGCAAGGCCCGTGACTCCAAGGTGTCGGACTCCGTTCCGGACTCCGAATCTTCCGCACCCCTTCCAATCGAACCCGATTGGGCTCCAATCATGGAGTTCACCGCCGCGGACGTCTTTCAGCACTCGCCCTTTGGTGATATCCTGAACTCCCTAAAGTCTATTTCTTTGTCAGGAGAGCCCTGGCCGGATTATGGTCAGCAGGGTTGGGATATGGACGACAAAGAAATTCGAAACCCACCCACCACCCACTTTATAGCCACTGTCGACGATCTAACCGACATGCTCGACTTTGACTCCGAAGACATCGACGGTATGGACGCTGATGAAGGAGACGACCAAGAACCAGCACCTGTAGGGAACTTGAAAGCCACCTCGTCATATGACATATACATGGTGGACACCCCCAAAGCAGGGGATGGCGAGGAAAAAACGGAGGATGACCCCTCCAAGAAGGAACCCAAGCGCCGACGTCAGCGGCGCTGCTCTAAATCCCGCCAAAGCAAGAACGGCGAATCCGGCACCAGAGATAACAACACGCCGGACAGTGCCGAAGATAACCCCCCGTAGCAGAATTCAGTGCAGGAGGACGAAGGAGCTAGCCCTCATGAGAGAGCGGCCGACAGAGAGGTTGAGGACGACAACTATATGCCTCCCTCCAAAGACGAGGCAAGCCTCGACGACGACGAATTCGTCGTGCTAGATGATCCCGTCGAACAAGAGCGTTTCAAACGCAGGCTTATGGCCACGGCACGCATCCTCAAGAATAAACAGCAGCAGCTTAGAGCTGACCAGGACTTGCTAGCTGACAGATGGACTGAAGTCCTGGCGGCCAAAGAGTATAAACTCGAGCGCCCCTCCAAGAGCTACCCAAAGCGCAGGCTGCTACCCCAACTTGAGGAGGAAGCAACTAGACCTACATTACCAGCGTACGACGCACCCGATCGGCCATCCCGTGTCCGCGACAGAGAGACCTTCGGGCCCTCGACCCAAGCCGCACCCCGGCACCGCTCAAAACATAACAGAGTATGGGGAGACGCAACAGACCTGCGAGACATACTGGAGGACAAGGCAAGGCAAACAAGATCGATCTACGGATCGCGTGGGCACCCCACATCACGTGATGATAACCGTCACACTGAATATGATAAATACGGCCATGCCAAATACAACAGACCAAGCTCATCCGAGCTGCGCCGCGATATAGCCCAGTACAGGGGCGCCGCACACCCACTATGCTTCACAGATGAAGTAATGGATCATCAAATCCCCGAGGGTTTCAAGCCCGTAAACATTGAATCATATCACGGCACAACTGATCCTGTGGGATGGATCGAGGATTACCTCCTCCATATCCACATGGCCCGTGGTGATGATCTACACGCCATCAAATACCTCCTGCTCAAGCTTAAAGGACCAGCTCGACATTGGCTTAACAGCCTGCCAGCAGAGTCAATTAGTTGCTGGGAGGACCTGGAATCCGCATTTCTTGACAACTTCCAGGGCACTTACGTGCGACCACCAGACGCCGATGACCTAAGCCACATAATCCAGCAGCCAGAGGAATCGGCCAGGCAATTCTGGACACGGTTCCTAACCAAGAAAAATCAAATAGTCGACTGTTCGGACACCGAGGCCCTTGCTGCCTTCAGGCACAACATCCGAGACGAATGGCTTGCCCAACACCTAGGACAGGAAAAGCCAAAATCTATGGCAGCCCTCACGACACTCATGACCCGCTTCTACGCGGGTGAAGACAACTGGCTAGCTCGTAGCAATAACATAACCAAGAGCCCTGGTAATTTGGATACCAAGGACAACAATGGCAGGTCATGTCGCAACAAGCACAAGCGCCGCATTAACGGTGACAATACTGCGGATACGGCAATCAACGCCGGATTCAGAGGCTCTAAACCCAGTCAGCGGAAGAAGCCACTCAAAAGAAACCCTTCGGGCCCATCCAACTTAGACCTGATACTCGACCGCTTGTGCCAGATACACGGCACCCCCGAACAACCAGCCAACCACACCAACAGGGATTGTTGGGTGTTCAAGCTGGCAGGCAAGTTAAGTGCCGAAACCAGAGACAAGGGGCTGCATAGCGATAATGAGGAGGAGCCCCGGCCGTCGAACAACAGAGGACAGAAGGGATTCCCCCTGCAATTGCGGACGGTGAACATGATATACGCAACCCATATCCCCAAGAGGGAGCGGATGCGTGCTCTCAAGGACGTTTATGCGTTGGAGCCAGTCGCCCCAAAGTTCAACCCATGGTACTCCTGCCTGATCACGTTTGATCGAAGGGACCACCCCACTAGCATCCGTCACGGCGGATTCGCCGCATTGGTCCTAGACCCAATCATTGACGGATTTCACCTCACCAGAGGCCTCATGGACGGCGGCAGTAGTCTGAACCTGCTTTATCAGGATACAGTGCGAAACATGGGTATAGATCCCTCAAGGATCAAACCCACAAAGACAACCTTTAAAGGTGTCATACCAGGTGTAGAAGCTAGCTATACAGGCTCAGTTACACTCGAAGTGGTCTTCGGATCCCCGGATAATTTCCGAAGTGAAGAGTTAATCTTCGACATAGTCCCATTCCGCAGCGGCTATCACGCCCTGCTCGGACGAACCGCATTTGCAAAGTTTAACGCGGTGCCACACTACGCATATCTCAAGCTCAAGATGTCAGGCCCTCGCGGAGTCATCTCGGTAAATGGAAACACCTAACGCTCTCTCCGAACGGAGGAGCACATAGCGGTCCTGGTGGTGGAAGTACAGAGCAGCCTATCAAGGCAGCTCTCCAACCCGGGTATTAAACGTCCGGACAACGTCAAGCGCGCCCGAAGCAACCTACAACAGAGTCGGCTGGCACGATCCGAGCAAGCATAACAGTTCGGCCCCAACCCCAGCCCTCGTCAGATGGTGCTATCGGTACCACGCGTACATAATTACGCTTTGAAAATACCATGGGCATAAGGGGAGGGGCACAACTACGGCACGCCCAGAATGTGGCTCAACCGCACTAAGGGGCTCCCTGGCCGTTTTCCTTTTTTTATTATATATATATATATATATTCAGGACCCAACTACTCAGAAGGCTTGTCCGACAATACACTCGCCGAACACACGATGCAACAGCCAGGGTGAGGACAAGCCGCGTCAAATTTCCAGGTGGTCTCTATAACGAGCTTACTACCTATTTTACTTAAAATCCCGCAGCTTGCCCCTGGAGGGGGGCATGTCAAATAATCTCATCCCTTGCTTATCGCACTATTTGTATCGTTCTGCTTTCATAGAAGCAATTTTTTAATGATAAACAATACATAGCTTCTATCTATTATTATATTCCTTTTTATATATATGTTCAGTCATGAAATTATGCAACCGTGCACTTTGGTACGGACAATACACCAGGGCCTAAAGCACCCCATAACATGGTGTGAGAAGACCGAACACTCTTATGAGTGCGGCACCCCGAACTTATAGCACTATATGCATCAGCTCCGAATCATGTCTTTGGTCAATAGTTGGGTTTGCCCGGCTCCCATGTTTTGGTACCTTACGTTCCGCAATGTTGGCTAAGGTAACGCTGGGAGAACTACTGCAATTGTGCCCCAGTTGAGCTGGGTTAACACCTTAGTAGAGAAAGCAAAAACTGACCGTCATGATAGTGCGAGAGACCGGTCGCTGTTCGCAAGGTTTTCCGAGTCCTTAAAGACTTATGCCTCTTAGAGCGAGGAACCGGACATATCCGGCCTAGGCATGGATAGCGCCCCGAACTCGGTCTTCCGAATACTAGGGGCTTCGCCGAAATTTAAAATTATAGAATTCTATGGCTAAGTGAGAGTGATAAAGCATTATAAGTCCGACGGCCTGGTTCGTTGTGCTGAGCGCCTCCCTAGATGGACCCAAGAATGGGAATAAGAGCGCTCAGGTTTATCCCGAACACCCCAGCACTCGTGGCATGGGGGTCGAAGCCGACGACTTGCATCTCTCAGATTTGATAAACGGCTGCACAGAAGGTAATATTTTAAATTAAAAAAGCGTTGCTTAGCGCATATGAACAAAGTTTTCAGCGTACAGGATAACAGATGCGAGCCTACTCAAAAATTACATCTTTAGTGCATTCGTCCGCTGTACAGCGAGCACCCTTCAGGACGCCCTTATAATACATCTTGGGCATGTGATACTCCTTGCCTGGCGGGGGCGCGTCCGTCAAAAGCTTCTCAGCGTCCAGCTTGCCCCAGTGCACTTTAGCACGGGCAAGGGCCCGACGGGCACCTTCGATACAGACGGAGCGCTTGACGACCTCAATCCACGGACACGCGTCCACCAGCCGCCGCACCAGACCGAAGTAGCTCCCAGGCATGGCTTCTCCAGGGCACAACCGAGCTATGAGGCCCTTCATGGCCTGTTCGGCCACCTTATGGATCTCGACCAGCTGCTTCAGCTGGTCGCTCAGGGGCACCGGATGTTCGGCCTCAGCAAACTGAGACCAGAACACTTTTTCCGTCGAGCTCCCCTCCTCGGCTCGGTAGTATGCGGCGGCATCAGACACACTACGGGGCAGATCGGTGAACGCTCCTGGAGAGCTCCGGATTCGGGTAAGTAGCAGATAATTAACTTTTATATTCTTGCTTTGCATAAAAAATGCCTTACCCGCCGCTATTTTATTCATCGCCTCGATCTCCTGGAGGGCCTTCTGGGCTTTGGCCTTAGCGTTTTTGGCACTCTCAAGCGCCAATGCGAGCTCGGACTCTCGAGTCTTCGAGTCACGCTCCAAACTCTCGTGTTTTTCCACAAGAGCCTGGAGCTCTTGCCGCACCTCCGCCACCCGCGCCTCCTGCTTCTCTCGCTCGGCGCGCTCCAGGGCCGCATTGTTTTCGGCCTTGGAGACCGCCTCCTTCAGGGTCGCCACCTCGGCCGTGGCCCCTGCAACATTTAAAGTTGGTCCTGCCATTATTTGCAACCAAGTATCTCTATATACATTTACATAGGGTATTAGATACCCTCCTTGTCCTCGATCTACTTCTTGGCACGGCCGAGCTCGCTCTCGGACCGCTCGAGGCTTCCCTTCAATGCATTGACCTCCGCAGTCAGTGCGGCAGAGGTCAGCAGCGCAGCCTGCATTCCCATATCGACATATTTTTATTAGACTCCTGCGTATATCTTTTCAGATCCTCAGCTCGGCTTTTCTTTTCCGAACGCCGAACCGAGCATCAGGGGCTAATGTCTATGCGGTAACATTTTTATATGTTTTGAACACATACCTCAAAGCCTGTTAACAGACTTGTACAGGCTCCTATCAGCCCGCTTTTGGCGGACTGAACCTTTTGAATCACCACACTCATAACAGTGCGGTGTTCCTCATCGATGGAGGCGCCGTTAAGTGCCTCCAGCAAATTGTCCGGCGCCTCCGGATGGACGGAGGTCGCCGGCGGCGTGGGCTTGCCCTTCTTATGAAGGCGCCGCCTGTCGGACTCTGGAACCGTTGATGGTTCCGAAGCAGTGTCCGGCCCAGGGCCGGACTTAGATCCCTCCGGGGCTTTGCCCCCTTTGGGCCTGGAGTCCGGGAGGTCGCCTTGGGGCGCCTCCAGGACCACCTCCTCCTGGTTCGATCCCTTTTGGGACTCCACCTCGCATCGTCCGTAGGGAGCGGGGAGGAAGCCGTCGGAAGTGAAGCACTATTCACATCTGACGAATTAAGGGAGCCGCTTGACGAATCGCCGAACTGAGCTCTGGGTGGACTGCATAATTAAAATTCGGCATCAGAAGCTATTGAATAATAGAGGAGCGCCATGAGTCATTCGGGTAGCCGGACACTTACAATTTTGCCAGGGGCTTGACCCTGGATGGCCATTCCTCCCCACTGTCTTCGGCATCGGAGACATAGTCCAGCAGAAGGGTCTTCCCCTTCTTGGACCCCCCGGCCTCCCTAGTTGGGGCAGTCTTCCTCTTCTTTCCTCCCCCTGTTGGAGGGGGAGAGGCTTCTTCTTCTTCTTATTCCTCCTCCTCGTCTTCTGAGGCGGAGGGTGCGTTGGGGTCGTTGGGTGATGAATCCAACACCACCAGGCGCCGGGAGCTCTTTCGAGTCCCCGTGGCCTTCTTCTTGGCCTTCTTCTCCGGCACCATGTGAGGTGCCGGAACCAGCAGCTTCGTTAAACGAGCGTCCGCTGGGTCTTCGGGCAAAGGAGCCGGATAGTTGATCTGTCCGGCCCTCTTCTGCCAGTCCTGTCAAAGGGATGGGGGTTTAGATCCCGCATAAAATCAAATCTATGGAAAACAGATACCCCAGAATGGGAAAATTAGCTCACTGCGCTGGCTTGGCGCTTGGCGCAGAATCCGCGATCCTCGGAGGCGAGACCTCGGAGCTCTTGAATAGCACCTTCCATGCATCCTCGTGCTTTGTGTCGAAGAGCCGGGACAGAGTCTAGTGCTGGGCCGGGTTGAACTCCCACAAGTTGAAAGCCCGCCATTGACACGGGAGAATCCGGCGGAAGAGCATGACCTAGACTACGGTGACAAGTTTAACCTTCCTGCTAATCAGGTCTTTGATGCAGGTTTGTAGTGTGGTCACTTCTTCCGAGTTACCCCATGACAGGCCCGTCTCTTTCCAAGACGTGAGCTGCGTGGGAATGCCAGATTGGAATTCGGGGGCCGCTGCCCATTCAGGGTCACACAGCTCGGTGATGTAGAACCACCCCGATTGCCACCCTTTGATGGTCTCTACGAAGGCGCCCTCGAGCCATGTAACATTGGGCATCTTGCCCACCATGGCGCCTCCGCACTCCGCTTGGTGTATGCCCACGATCTTCGGCTTGACGCTGAAAATCTTTAGCCATAGGCCAAAGTGGGGCTCGATGCGGAGGAAGGCCTCGCACACGACGATAAACGCCGAGATGTTGAGGATGAAGTTCGGGGCCAGATCATGGAAGTCCAGGCCGTAGTAGAACATGAGCCCCCGGACGAACGGGTGAAGAGGAAAGCCCAGTCCGCGGAGGAAATGGGGAAGAAATACGACCCTCTCATGCGGCCTAGGGGTGGGGATGAGCTGCCCCTTGTCTGGAAGCCGGTGCGCAATGTCGTTGTGCAGGTATCCGTCTTTCCGCAACCTTTTGATGTGCCCCTCCGTGACGGAGGAGGCCATCCACTTGCCTCCCGCTCCGTACATGGTTGGAATAGGTCGAGGTGAGATGTGCGGGCTTGGGGGCTGGAGCTCGAGTACGCAGGAAGGGATAAGCAAACGAGGAAGAAGGCGTAAATGGAAAGGGTAGATCCTTATCCCCTTATATGGGCGGCCGAAACTACAAGCCCCCACCGGCCTAATAAAACTCGCTTATCTCCCAAGCGTCGCGGTTAATGGCGGGGTTGGGTTACCCACGCCCGTATTGATGAGAATCCCAGAATAAGGGGACACGATCTCTGCTTTGACAAGACGTGCCAAGGAAACCACCTCACTAAATGCGTTAAGGTGGAGCAGTAAAATGAATAAAAGCCTGGCCGTGGCGTGAGGTCACGCCACAGAATACGTCAGCAGATTAGATTGGTGCAAATGTTATTCTCTCTATGGTGGCATCTGGAAATTGTTTTGCAGAGCCGGACACTATCCTGGTGTTCAACATCTTCTATGAAGTTTTCGAAGGAGGAACCCGCCTTGCAATGCCGAAGACAACTTGTGCGCCGGACTCGTCGTCATTGAAGCCTGGTTCAGGGGCTACTGAGGGAGTCCTGGATTAGGGGGTGTCCGAATGGCCGGACTATGACCTTTGGCCGGACTCCCGGACTATGAAGATACAAGATTGAAGACTCCGTCCCGTGTCCGGATAGGGACTTTCCTTGGCGTGGAAGGCAAGCTTGGCGATACGATATGAAGATCTCCTCCCATTGTAACCGACTCTGTGTAACCCTAGCCCTCTCCGATGTCTATATAAACCGGAGAGTTTTAGTCCGTAGGACGAACAACAATCATACCATAGGCTGGCTTCTAGGGTTTAGCCTCTCTGATCTCGTGGTAGATCAACTCTTGTAATACCCATACCATCAATATTAATCAAGCAGGAGTAGGGTTTTACCTCCATCGAGAGGGCCCGAACCTGGGTAAAAACATCGTGTCCCTTGTCTCCTGTTACCATCCGCCTAGACGCACAGTTCGGGACCCTCTACCCGAGATCCGCCGGTTTTGACACCGACATCGGCCCTCAGCCGAATAAGGTCCCGGATACCTCTAAGGCTCCGGGATCTAGCGAGCGTCCACATTCGTTGGAAGGAGACTGGCCTACTCCGCCTGTAGCCTTTGTCCATGCAGAGCTACCAGGCGGTCTATCGGCGGCGTTGAAGAACGCGTCTATCGTGGAGGAACATCGGACCCTCATGGGTACGGTGGTTGGAAAGATTCAGTCTGCCGAAAGCGAGTTGAATGAGTCCTGTCTTGGTCTTATAAAGGCTTTTGATGTATGGTTTCTAAGGAACCTTTACAGGATCATCATGATATAAGTAGTAGCCCCTGATACACTGTCCGGCGAAAGAGATAGAGCCGGGCAGGGGATCAAACCTCCTTGTGTCGTGGGAACCTCTGTTAATGATGTATACCCCTTGTGTTTGAAAGCAGGCGTCTGCGGAGAAGACGGCCACTCATAAGGCGGAAGTGTCCAAACTAAAGCAGAGCCTGGAACGGGCCGAGGAAGAACTCGACCGTGTGAAGAAGCAATTTTTCACGCCCAATATGCGACCCTATCCAAAAGGAACTCGAAGGTCCCACCAAGGATAGACCCGCATATTGAAACGCTTTTGCAAGGTGGATATCATTACATCAACATTACATAATAGATGGGGATACATACATCAGGCATACAATGCCACATGAATACAACATCACAATACATCAGAGCATCATCCGACTAAGGATGAATCACAAACAGAAACTCAAACGACATCCACCCTGCTAGCCCAGGCTGCCGACCTGGAACCTATCCCCTGATCGAAGAGGCAGAAGAAGAACTCAACGCAAGCAAGCATCGCTCTCGCGTCATGATCATGGCATAACATGTACCTGCAACTGTTGTTGTAGTAATCTATGAGCCACGAGGACTCAGCAATCCCATTACCATGGGTATCAAGACTAGCAAAGCTTAAAGAGAAAGGAAGGGGTAAAGTGGTGAGGCTGCAGCAGCGACTAAGCAAGTATGGTGGCTAACATACGCAAATAAGAGCGAGAAGAGAGCAAGCAGAACGGTCGTCAACTAGCAATGATCAAGAAGTGATCCTGAACTCCTACTTACGTCAAACATAACCCAGAAACCGTGTTCACTTCCCGGACTCCGCGAAAAGAGACCATCACGGCTACACACACGGTTGATGCGTTTTAATTCGGATCTGGTGTCAAGTTATCTACAACCGAACATTAACAAATTCCCATCTGCCTATAACCGCAGGCACGGCTTTCGAAAGATTATACCCTGCAGGGGTGTCCCAACTTAGCCCATGACAAGCTCTCGCGATCAACGAAGGAATAGACCTTCTCCCAGGAAGACCCGATCAGACTCGGAATCCCGGTTTACAAGACATTTCGACAATGGTAAAACAAGACCAGCAAAGCCTCCCACTGTGCCGACAAATCCCGATAGGAGCTGCACATATCTCGTTCTCAGGGCACACCGGATGAGCAAGACGTCGGGTTGGCATAGACCCTGGTTGCCCAGGGGGCGCCGGACATCGCTCGGTTCGGACCAACACTTAGACAAGCACTGGCCCGGGGGGGGGGGGCTAAAATAAAGATGACCCTCGGGTTGGCCGACCCAAGGGAAAGGCATAGGTGGTGGTGAGGCAAATGGTAAAACCAATGTTGGGCCTTGCTGGAGGAGTTTTATTCAAAGCGAACTGTCAAGGGGGTCCCATAAATCACCCGACCACGTAAGGAACGCAAAATCCGGGAACATAACACTGGTATGACAGAAACTAGGGCGGCAAGAGTGGAACAAAAAACCAGGCAAAAGGCCGAGTCTTCCACCCTTTACCAAGTATATAGATGCATTAATAATATAAGAGATATTGTGATATCCCAACCAAAATCCTGTCCACCATGGAGCAATCTTCAACTTCACCTGCAACTAGCAACGCTATAAGAGGGGCTGAGCAAGCGGTAACATAGCCAAACAACGGTTTGCATAGGAAAGGTGTCAAATGTTAGAGGTTCATGGCAATATGGGAGGCTTGAATAAACAGGTGATAGGTAGCGCAGCATAGCGATAGAACGAAACAACTAGCATAGCAATGATAGTAGTGAGATCCAGGGTAGCGGTCATCTTGCCTGAAATCCCGAACGGATGAAGCCGAACCAAGCGTAGACGAACGAATCCTCACGATCGCAACGATACGGGAACTATCGAGAAGAAGCACACAACATGGTAAACACACTACACATGAACAAGACATGATGCACAACAAGAATGATGCATGACAAGGCTACATGAAGCTACTCATGGCAAGAGATGATGCGAACAAGAGCAACACATCAAGGCAAGTTTCAATGAGGCCGGGAACAACATATAATAATTCCGGTAAGTCCTCATATGCAAATTTCGAAATTGGTCCAGATCTGAATAAAACTTATGTTCAAGTTGTTAAACAGCAAGTTAAGATGCACAAAGATGATCTACACGAGATTCTAGTCAAGTTACATATAAAGTTCATTAGATTCGGAGCTACGGCCTAGAAGATATGAGCAAAACGAGTTAAACATGACATTGATGCAAAATGCATACAAACATCAAGCAAACACCTCAAAACAAGGATGCAACATGATAATATGACACTACATGCAATTCTAAGCAAGTTTCATATAGAGCACACTAAAAACGGAGAAACGGTTCAACACACACACATGAAACAAGTTTAAAAGACAAGCTGTCCAAAACAGCGACTAGGCATATTGCAAGCATCAAAACTATATGCTACAGCATCACAACATGATAACAAAAGGCATGGACATGATGTACAGGTAAAGCATTACAAAACATGAACACTGAGCTATCTCCAGAAATCACTAGAACATGCTCAAACACACGTGGTAAGATTGCAAACAATAACAATTTCAGACTTTGCAGAAAATAACATCACAATGCAATGTTCAGAGCTACCAAACAACATGTTACATGAATTTATAATAGCAAAACAAGACATGGCATGATTCTACTCAAAGCATAGATCAAAAGTCCCTTACTGACCATAAGCCAAAAAGGATCAGAAAATATGATGGCACCCACGTAAACATAGCAAGTTATAATAGAGATTCATACATGCCAGAAACATAATTATGAAGGCATGTAGATGAGCTTGTGCAACTCACTACAGAGCAACACATGGCATGGCAAGGCAACCAACAGTAAGAAGACATATTTGTGAAGCTAGGCATGGCAAGAGCAAGTCCATAGGGTACATGGATCACTAGCAAAACACATGGGAACAAGTGAACATAATGTAAACAGGCTGACAGCAACATTATGAAGCAACTTTAGAGCAAGATTACAACAAGCTATAGCAACCTATAAATGCAACCAGGGGCATGGATGGATAGAGGATGACATGTAGATCAAAACATGTTTAGTGATCATCTCTAGATTATGCATAGAATGATTAGTAGCAACATGTTTATATAGCAACACGAAATAACAGATTCAGCCCAGCAAAACAGCAACATCATGTACCCTACTTAACAAGCTCGATTCACTCACCACAAGTCATTGCATGACAAGATAAGAATAGAATCATCAAGAAGACAGGTTTGTGAAACAAACCAAGGCAAGAACAAGTCCATAGCATGCAAGGATCAACTACAACACCCTTGGCCAAATTGAATAACATGTAAACAATCTGCCAGGAAACATTTTGAAGCAAAAGTAGAGCACGAAAATGACATGCTAGACTACTCCATAATTGCAAACAAGGCCATGAATGGATGGACAATAACCATATGTTCAAAACACCCTTAGTGAAGTATCTCCAAATATGCATGGATCTCTCTGTAGCATCAAGTTTACATGGCATCAAAATAACAGCAGAACAGGGACCAAAATCAGCAACATCACGATGCCTAGTTTGCATGCTTGTGCTAGTCACCACATTGATCACAAAAATGCATGGCATACACCCCTGTAAACAAGACATAGCATAGTTCAAAACACATGAAGACATCAACCTCATAGGATGCACCCATCAATCATGGCAAAAATGACAAAAGAGCTCGTTCTGTTAGCAGACAGCAGAAAACATTATGAAGCACTATTACAACGATGATTCGGGCATCTAGATGACCTCAGATGAATATGATGCAATGGAATGAAATGATGTACTCATTGAGACGGACAATTTTACATATTACACGCCCACAATGGAGCTACGGATGCAGAGATACGGCATGACGAACATGGCACGATTATTACTGCAGATTCGAGGACTTGGGCATTTTTACCTCCGGGAAAAGTCAACCCGGGACGGAGGCGTTCCGGGAAGGAGGGATCCGGGACGGGCGGAGGCGTTTGGTTGGCTGAACGGGTGGATCTCATCCACCCGCGATGGATCCGGCCGGAGGACCTCTGGCGAGACTCCGGCGACCGGCGGACGGCGAGGAGAGGTAGATCCGGGGTTGGGGCCTCGGATCCGGCGACGAGGAGGCCGGGGCGCGGCTCGGGGAGGATGCTGGCGCCGGCGGGGAGCGGCGGGGCCGGCCATGGCGCGAGGCGGGGCAGGGGGCCGCGGGCGGCGCGCGGGGCTCCCGCGGCCGGGGTGGCGGCGTCTCGGTTCCCGCGGGGACGGCGGCCGGGA
>NC_041391.1:629096121-629152620 GCF_002162155.2 Triticum dicoccoides
GGCGGCGTGGATTCGGGCCCGCGCGGGCTCCGGATGGGCCCCGCGGGCCGACGCGGTGGAGAGAGAGAGAGGCGGTGAGGTGGCGGCGCGTGATAGGCTGTCGATGGCGGCGGGGTGATGTGGCGCGACGCCATTGTCCGGAGCGAGGTGGAGGGCGGACATGTCCGGCGGGGTCCGGACGTGTCTGGCTGCGGGAAGAGGACGAAGCTAGGGTTTTGGGGGGATTCATCCGCGAATTTCGGGGGAGAGGGCATATTTATAGGTAGAGGGAGCTAGGAGAGTCCAAATTAGGAGTGGTTTTCGGCCACGCGATCGTGATCGAACGACCGAGATCATGGAGGGGAGTTAGATGTGTTTTGGGCCAGTTTGGAAGGGGTGTTGGGCTGCAAAGAGAAAGGGGCTATACGGTTACCCGGTTAACCGTTGGAGTACCAAACGACCTCCAAATGGCACGAAACTTGACAGACGGTCTACCGGTGCTATACCAAGGCCGCTTGGCAAGACTCGGTCCATTCCGAGAACGTTTAACACCCACACACAACAGGAGACAAAAGGGGAACGCCGGAGGGCATAGGAGTGCCGGATCGCAAAACGGACAACGGGGAAAAGGCTCGGATGCATGAGACGAACACGTATGCAAAATGAAATGCACATGATGATATGATAAAATGCAACATGCAAGTAAATGACATGGCAACGACCGCGAATAACTGGCAGACACCTGGCGCATCAAAACCGGGGCGTTACACAATTGGAGGATAAGCAAGGTATGTTTAAACATTGTCTTGCGTTAGGCACGAATAAGTAATTGTGCCTATTGAAAAGCATTTGTGTTATACACCCTAGGAGCGAGTGCCGAATATGAGGCACTGAAGAAGGCTGTGGCTGATGCCACTGAGAGGGCTGCCACTGAACAGGCGCTTCGTGAAAAATACGAGGCCAGGGTCATCACAGCCGAACGGGAGCTCCAGGAGGCTATGACGAAAAACGAGAGCTTGGAGCAGAGTCTAGTAGGGAAAGAATCCGAGCTCGCCCAAGCTCTCCAAGCCGCGGAGGGTGCTCGGGAAGAAGCCCGAGATGCTGTATGGGACATTCAGGAGGCCCGGAAAGTTGCGGCTGGTAAGGCCTGTTGTATTTATGGCCATTATTACATGATAGTGTGGAGAACTCTAAGCGACAAGTTGAATTCTTGATTTTACAGGGGTGTTTGCGGATCTGCCTCGCAGCATATCAGACACCGCCCAATTCTACCGGACCGAGGAGAGGAAGTCTGCGGAGAGGAGCTTCTGGTCGCAGTATTTGGCGCCGAACTATCCGGTGCCTTTTGTCGATCAGCTGAAGCAGCTGGTCGAACTGCACCAGGCGGCCGAACTAGCCATGAAGGACTTGGTTCTCCGGCTGTGGCCTGTGGAGCCCATTCCAAGCAGTTACTTCGGACTCGTGAAGCTGATTGTGGGTGCCTATCCTCGGCTTGATGCTATCAAGCAATCAGTCTGTAGAGAAGGTGCGCGCATGGCATTCGCCTGTGCAAAAGTGCATTGGGGGAAGCTTGACACGAAGAAGCTGATGACTGAGGGGCCACTGGAGGGTAAGGAGCACCGCAAGCCCGAACTATACTATAAAGGTGTACTAAAGGGGGCCTGCCTTGCGGCGGATGAGTGCACCAAAGATATTATATTTCCCTCAGGGCATTCATGCCGATGTTTGTAATATGGGATTCTGGCACTTCTTATTATGGATTGCCTATTTTGTTTGAACATATGTTCTTCCTGTGTGGCTGTTTATTGTATGTAAATCCTGAGAGTTGGCCAGTCATCGGCTTCTGTCCCCACGTAAAAATAAGGGGGTGTTCGGGATATATCTGAACACTCTTTATCCCATGGATGGGTCCTTTTAAGGAGGTGTTTCTCACCACGAACCAGGCAAACAGACTATAGGGCTTTACTAGTCTCACTTAGCCATAGGAGTTCAAGTATGGTCGGCGCAGCCCCTAGTATTCGGAAGGCCGAACTAGGGGCTTTATTGGCGCCTGATCGGAAGACCGGTCCGTCGCAATCTGCATTTATGATGGCATTATGCGGAATAAATCTTTGAGGATTTTACAACCTCTCGAACAGCTGACCAGCTCTCGCTGCATCATGACAGTCAGTTTTCGGCTTTCTCAACTAAGGTGCTCGTCTGGCAGAACCGAGACATAATCGCAGTAGTTCTCCCAGCGCTACCTTAGCCGACGGAACGGAACGTAAGGTACCAGAACATGGGAGCCGGGCAAACCCAACCAATGACCCAAGACATGATTCGGAGCTGATGCATATAGTGCTATAAGTTCGGGGTGCCGAGCGACCGTGAAGGTGGTCAGACTTTATTGCTGTATTATGAAGCCCCTGGCATAACCGGGCTTGGCACGAGTCGTGGCTGCCGTTTTGTGGCAAAGAGGCGTCGATGATAAGCGACAGCCGGTACGTGTTATTTAAGTCTACGCATTGTAGCAAGATAATATGGCTATGCATATGAGTGCAATTTATGATTATGAGAAGAGATGGTTTTGGGTGGAACCTGTGATGGCCGGACTGTAGGGGGCTATGAGTGGATCGAAAGTGTATCTGAACTGCCTTCTATCAGCATGGTCATGTCCTTGTGTGTCCGGGTCGATTCCATGCCGCCGGTACTGTTCTGCATCAAAGTTAGTTCGTGAAAGCAAATGCTTGGAGGCAGCTGAACGTCCTCTTGTGGTTGGTCTAAGGGTCCCTGATTGGATCCTGGTGACCCCAGCTGCTATACCGTGAAGCAGCGCGGACTCCTCAGTTGGTGTCCGGATAGTTGGCTGTCATATCAGAATTTTGATAGCCATGCACGACTCGCTATTCCGGCAGCCTGTATGATTTCTGCTCTAGGGCGGGGTTCGGCCTTGCACGTAGGCGTGAGTATATCACCGGTGTTGGCCTAATGGTTTACCACGTGGAATTTAGTCAGCGTGGTTCATCCCGTTAGCATACGATGGGTTATCGTATGGGGGGAATGCGCTGATGGCGTGGTATTGTTTGGTTGTCTGAAAACAACCGTTAGAGCGATGGGCCAATGAACTTGGCGTTTGCACCTGACATCTTGTAGAAGGTGTTATTTGTGGTTTCATACCCGCGGGGGCTTTATGTGTGATGGAGCCCCCGGACTACTAGGTCTAGGGGTACGGCAATTGAATTACTGTGGTTGGTGTGATAGGAGGCGATCGGCCGTACTATTGTGCTCTGGGAGGGGGGTTGGTGTCTCTTGACCAGACGCCTTCCTTTATTGTATCCGACACACGACTGGTCGCCTCGTTTTGAGGATCCGGCATTCCCTATTGGTATGCTTTGCCGCCCTTCTAGGAGTACCGTGTATTTCACATGGTTAATCAAGTATGTGGCTCAGGTCGGATAGGCTTGAGCTGCTTTTTGTTCGTCGACTGGACTGGGAGTTACTGGGTTTGGCACCAGCTTCCTTGACTTGACGTTTATGACCGCTGCACCGAGGATTTAAGATGCCTCGTCGTGCATTCTTCTTACCGCCTTGGACCGTGGTGATGTGTGGACGTCGGGGTGTGTGCCTTGGGTTATCCTGCTCAGGTTGGGGTGGCCAGTTGTGCCGCGCGTACCCTTTGTCGGGGTGGTCGAGCCCGTATTTTTCGGTGGCCAAGATCTTGGTCCACCTATCCACGATCAAATCTTGTTCAGCCTTAAGCTGTTCTTGCCTCCTTTGCAGGCTCCTTGTCGTGGCCATGAGCCATCGCTTAAAGTGAATTTGTTCCACTGGGTCTTCGGGCACACCGAATTCGTCATTGTCGAGGCTTACCTCATATTCGGAAGAGGATGTATAGTTTTCTCTCTCCGAGTATCTCATCATGGCCGGTCCAGCCTGCTTGAAGGTAGGCTGATTAGGGTTGTATTCATCTTTGGCACCATCTAGATTGCTTTCATCTCTGGGGCCGGTATTGCTGTGGCGGGGCTTGGAGTGGCGGCAACGATGCCCACGCTTTGCTTTTCTCCTTGAGGGGTTATCCTCCATTGCCTCGTCGCCGTTAGTTTCCTTTGGAGTGTCCACCATATATATATATCGTATGAAGGGGTGGCTGTCCACCGCCCTGCGAGCGGTGTCTCCTGTACGTCTCCTGCATCGTCAGCCATACAGTCGATGTCTTCGGAGTCGATGTTAAGCACATCGGTTAAATCATCGACCGTGGCAATAAAGTGGGTGGTGGGTGGGCAGCGAATTCCTTCGTCACCTGCTTCCCACTTGAGCTGGACATAGTTCGGCCCTGAGCCTCCTGACAAAGAGAGAGACTTTAATGAGTTCAACATGTCACCAAAGGGCGAATGCTGAAAGATGTCCGCCGCGGTAAACTCCATTACCGGAGCCCAACCTGGCTCGGCTGGCTCGAGGGTGTGCGAACTGGAACCAACAACCGGATACGAGTCCGGGGGCCCGGGGTTACAGGCCTCCGCAGAGGAGAGACCTGTGTTCGGCTCCAGCGCTGATGGGTATGCGCCCTCCGGGGCGGGGTCCACCCCTTCGTCCTTGGGCAACGCAACTTGCTCCGGATTTAGGTCTGGGGCTACTGCAGGGGTGATACCCCGAGCATTGTCCGACAGCAGGTCTAGGCCGTGCTCATCGTGATTGTCCGGCGCTCCTGGCACAGGCCCGAATCCGTCGAAGATCAAGTCTCCGCGAATATCCGCTGCGTAGTTCAAGTTTCCGAACCTGATCTGGTGGCCAGGGGCATAGCTGTCGATCTGCTCCAGATGACCAAGCGAATTGGCCCGCAGTGCAAAGCCACCGAACACAAAGATCTGTCCGGGGAGAAAAGTCTCGCCCTGGATCGTGTTGTTGGCGATTGAAGACGCCATCAAGCCTAGAAGCGACGACATAGAGGAACTCTCAATGAAAGCACCAATGTTGGTGTCAAAACCGGCGGATCTCGGTTAGGGGTCCCGATCTGTGCATCTTAGGCTGATGGTAACAGAAAGCAAGGGACACAATGTTTACCCAGGTTCGGGCCCTCTCGATGGAGGTAAAACCCTACTTCCTGCTTGATTAATATTGAAGATATGAGTAGTACAAGAGTAGATCTACCACGAGATCGTAGAGGCTAAACCCTAGGATCTAGCCTATGATGGTATGATTGTAAATGTGATCGGCCTTCTAAGGACCATCCTCTCCGGTTTATATAGACACCGAAGAGGGCTAGGGTTTACATGGAGTCGGTTACAAGGAAGGAAATACAATATCCGGATCGCCAAGCTTGTCATCCACGCAAAGGAGAATCCCATCTAGACACGGGCCGGAGCCTTGAGTCTTGTATCTTCACGCTTCAATAGTCCGGATGATGTATATAGTCCGGCTGTCCGGATACCCCCTAATCCAGGACTCCCTCAGCGACACCGTCGGCGTGCTTACTGTACCACGAAGTCGGGGAGCTTTACGGGCCTTGGGGGTCCCGGACGGGCCTATGGGCCCACGGGCATGGTGTGCTCCTGATATTGCACCCGGTCGGCTACCGTTGTTGACGGTGGAGGTTGGGCCCTCCCGCGTGCTGACAATGTTGTTGCCTCCAGTCCTGGCTCCTCTTCTTTGTTGTGTAGACCTCACTTCGTGGTGTCATGGTGGGACGGCGTGAGAAGCTTCAAGACCATGTTGGCACAGGGTGGTGGTCGGTTTCAGTGGCGGGCTCCGGAGCAACCAAGGTGAAGGTCGGGATCGGGAGAAATCCCTATTGGCCTGGCCGACACCGACGCGGTGGTGCCTGAGGGTGCTACCGCACCTTCCTGGAGGGCGTCGGGTGCTACCCTTCTTCTCTCCTTGTCGCGTACCAGGGGAAACCCTTGGCAGCAGTGTCGGCATCGCCGCATCCCTTCTTGGAGGTGTTGATTGGTACCAGCGCTTCGGAGTCTAGGAGCTTGGTGGGAGATCTCCGGTGGGCGCAGTGGACGCGAGACTTCTTCGTGTTTTTGTCGATCCACCGTTGTCGGCATTTGTTTATATTGTATTTTCTCAGTCATTTCTTTTGGAAGTGTTTGTGCTGCTTCCGCTCTAGCACCTATCATTGGCTGTATCGGTTGGTTGCTTTGTAATACAAAGAGGGGGAAACCCTTTTTCGTCTAACTATAATGGACTAATAGTAATGCGACTCCCCTATGCTAACATCCAGGGTTTACTTTCCTCTTGACGACTTCGGCAGTCACTGAGTTCTTTCCTTTCGTTCGATCGTGGCTATCTCTCCCCTATGGAATGTCGACCACATCAGACGCGCAATCAGCGACAAGAGGTGGAGCGAGAGGGGCCAACTCTACAGACCTTGATGATTTGTTCTGTCAACTTGATCTGGCCGAGGAAGTGTTCTACAATCTGATCATTGAGGAGGTCGATCCCATGATCAGTGAACACGTCCGGTGGCTGGCTCTCGCCAAGGTGCACACAGACAACACCTTCAGCCATGCAGCATCCAGGAGGCATTGTACGGAGAAACTGTTGGGAACGCGGTAATTTCAAAAAAAATCCTACGATCACGCAAGATCTATCTATGTGATGCATAGCAACGAGAGGGGAGAGTGGGTCCACGTACCCTCGTAGACTGAAAGCGGAAGCGTTTAGTTAACATGGTTGATGTAGTCGAACGTCTTCGCGATCCAACTGATCCAAGCACCGAACGTACGGCACCTCCGCGATCAGCACACGTTCAGCTCAGTGACGTCCCTCGTACTCTTAATCTAGTTGAGGCCGAGGGAGAGTTTCGTCAGCACGATGGCGTGGTGACGATGATGATGAAGTTACCAGCGCAGGGCTTCGCCTAAGCACTACGACGATATGACCGAGGTGTGTAACTGTGGAGCAGGGCACCGCACACGGCTAAAACAATAGTCAACTTGTGTGTCCTAGGGTGCCCCTGCCCCCGTATATAAAGGAGCAAGGGGGGAGGCCGGCCGGCCCCTTTAGGGCGCGCCCCAAGTAGGTTTCCTACTAGGAATCATATTCCTAGTAGGTTTCCTACTAGGAATCATATTCCTAGTAGGTTTCCAACAAGGGGAGAGAGGGGGAAGGCAAGGGGGGCGCCACCCCCCTTCCTTGTCCTATTCAGACTCAGGGGGAGGGGCACGCGGCCTGCCCTGGCCGCCCCCCCTCTCTCTCCACAAGGGCCCATGGAGGCCCATTAGTTCCCCGGAGGGTTCCGGTAACCCTCCAGCACTCCGATTATATCCGAAACTTCTCCGGAACACTTCCGGTGTCCGAATATAGTCATCCAATATAGCAATCTTTATGTCTCAACCATTTTGAGACTCCTCGTCATGTCCGTGATCACATCCGGGCCTCCGAACAATCTTCGGTACATCATAGCACATAAACTCATAATACCAATCGTCATCGAATGTTAAGCGTGCGGACCCTATGGGTCCGAGAACTATGTAGACATGACCGAGACATGTCTCTGGTCAATAACCAATAGCGGAACCTAGATGCTTATATTGGTTCCTACATATTCTACGAACAACTTTATCGGTCAAACCGCATAACGACATACGTTGTTCCCTTTGTCATCGGTATGTTACTTGCCTGAGATTCGATCGCCGGTTTCTCAATACCTAGTTCAATCTCGTTACCGGCAAGTCTCTTTGCTCGTTCCGTAATACTTCATCCCGCAACTAACTCATTAGTCACAATGCTTGCAAGGCCTATAGTGATGAGTATTACCGAGAGAGACCAGAGATACCTCTCCGAAACATGGAGTGACAAATCCTAACCACGATCTATGCCAACCCAACAAACACCTTCGGAGACACATGTAGAGCACCTTTAGAATAAACCCATTTACGTTTTGATGTTTGGTACCACACAAAGTGTTCCTACGGTATTCGGGAGTTGCATAATCTCATAGTCTGAGGAACTTGTATACGTCATGAAGAAAGTAGTAGCAATGAAACTAACACGATCATAATGCTAAGCTAACGGATGGGTCATGTCCATCACATCATTCTTCTAATGATGTGATCACGTTCATCAAATGACAACACATGTCTATGGTTAGGAAACATAACCGTCTTTGATTAACGAGCTAGTCAAGTAGAGGCATACTAGGGACTATATGTTTTGTCTATGTATTCACACATGTACTAAGTTTTCGATTAATACAGTTCGAGCATGAATAATAAAAATTTATCATGAATTAAGGAAATAAATAATAACTTTATTATTGCCTCTAGGGCATATTTCCTTCAGTCTCCCACTTGCACTAGAGTCAATAATCTAGATTACATAGTAATGATTCTAACACCCATGGAGCTTTGGTGCTAATCATGTTTTGCTCATGGAAGAGGCTTAGTTAACGGGTCTGCGACATTCAGATCCGTGTGTATCTTGCAAATCTCTGTGTCCCCTTCCGACACTAGATGGCGGATGGCATTGAAGCGTCTCTTGATGTGCTTGGTTCTCTTGTGAAATCGGGATTCCTTTGGCAAGGCAATTGCACCAGTATTGTCACAAAAGATTTCCATTGGACCCGATGCACTAGGTATGACACCTAGATCGGATATGAACTCCTTCATCCAAACTCCTTTATTTGCTGCTTCCGAAGCAGCAATGTACTCCACTTCACACGTAGATCCCGTCACGACGCTTTGCTTGGAACTGCACCAACTGACAGCTCCTCCATTCAATAAAAATACGTATCCGGTTTGTGGCTTAGAGTCATCCGGATCAGTGTCAAAGCTTGCTTCGACGTAACCGTTTACGACGAGCTCTTTTTCACCTCCATAAACGAGAAACATATCCTCAGTCCTTTTTAGGTATTTCAGAATGTTCTTGACCGCTGTCTAGTGCTCCACTCCGGGATTACTTTGGTACCTCCCTGCTATGCTTATAGCAAGACATACATCAGGTCTGGTACACAGCATCGCATACATGATAGAACCTACGGCTGAAGCATAGGGAATGCCTTTCATTTTTTCTCTATCTTCTGCAGTGGTCGGGCTTTGAGTTTGACTCAACTTCACACCTTGTAACACAGGCAAGAACCCTTTATTTGACTGATCCATTTTGAACTTCTTCAAAACTTTATCAACGTATGTGCTTTGTGAAAGTCCAATTAAGCGTCTTGATCTATCTCTATAGATCTTGATGCCCAATATGTAAGCAGCTTCTCCAAGGTCATTCATAGAAAAACTCTTATTCCGGTATCCCTTTATGCTATCCAGAAATTCTATATCATTTCCAATCAACAATATGTAATCTACATATAAGGTTAGAAATGCTACAGAGCTCCCACTCACTTTCTTGTAAATACAGGCTTCTCCAAAAGTCTGTATAAAACCATATGCTTTGATCACACTGCCAAACCGTTTATTCCAACTCCGAGAGGCTTGCACCAGTCCATAAATGGATCATTGCAGTTTGCACACTTTGTTAGCACCCTTTGGATCAACAAAACCTTCCAGTTGCATCATATACAACTCTTCTTCCAGAAATCCATTCAAGAATGTAGTTTTGAAATCCATTTGCCAAATTTCATAATCATAAAATGCAGCAATTGCTAACATGATTGGGACACACTTAAGCATCACTACGGGTGAGAAAGTCTCATCATAGTCAACTCCTTGAACCTGTCGAAAACCTTTTGCAACAATTCGAGCTTTGTAAACAGTAACATTACCTTCTGCATCGGTCTTCTTCTTAAAGATCCATTTATTTTCTATGGCTTGCCGATCATCGGGCAAGTCCACCAAAGTCCACACTTTGTTCTCATACATGGATCCCATCTCAGATTTCATGGCCTCAAGCCATTTCGCGGAATCTGCGCTCATCATCGCTTCCTCATAGTTCGTAGGTTCATCATGGTCTAGTAACATGACTTCCTGAATAGGATTTCTGTACCACTCTGGTGCGGATCTTACTCTAGAAGACCTACGAGGTTCGATAGTAACTTGATCTGAAGCTTCATGATCATCATCATTAGCTTACTCACTAATTGGTGTAGGAATCACTAGAACTTATTTCTATGATGAACTACTTTCCAATGAGGGAGAAGGTACAGTTACCTCATCGAGTTCTAATTTCCTCCCTGTCGTGGAATTGTCACGTCAGATGTCCTCGTGAAAGGACTTAGTTGTGGATCCATCGCAACTAGGAAGCTTGAAGGGGTTAATCGGGGCAAAGGACAGGAGAGCTTTATACTAGTTCGGCCACTTACGGTGAAGGGAAGCCTACGTCTAGTTGGGTTGGTATTGATGTTTCGATGACCAGGGAGCGAGATACGCTATGCCCGGCTCTTGATCAGTTGTTTCTTACCCTAAGCCACCGGCGGGTCGTCCCCTTATATACACAGGTTGACGCCCTGTGGCTTACAGAGTCCTGGCAGGCTCATAAACAGTGTCCAGCTCGGTGACTAGTTAAATCTACCTTATGATACAAGTCATGCCATTATGACGGTTTACTACGACGGGCCTTAAGTCGCCCGTGGGCCTCAGACCCTGTACTGAACCGCCATCTTCATGCTTAGTCTTGGGCTTCCTTCCGGTGAGTCTTCTTTGTGTAACCCGGCCCCTCCTGGGCGGCTTACACGAATAGCTACATACCCAACATTAGGCCCCAGATTGATTTGAACTGGTTCATGTCAATCTTAAAATACCTTAAGAAACAAGCCTTCAGTCTTCTGTCTTTGCGAAAGGGCTACAAAGGACACGAGAGGTTTATACTAGTTCGGCCCCTTACGGTGAAGGGAAGCCTATGTCTAGTTGGGTTGGTATTGATGTTTCGATGACCAGGGAGCGAGATACGCTATGCCCGACTCTCGATCAGTTGTTTCTTACCCTAAGCCACCGGCGGGTCATCCCCTTATATACACGGGTTGACACCCTGCGGCTTACAGAGTCCCGGCCGGCTCATAAACAGTGTTCGGCTCGGTGACTAGTTAAATCTACCTTATGATACAAGTCATGCCATTATGACGGTTTACGACGACGGGCCTGAAGTCGCCCGTGGGCCTCAGACCTTGTACTGAACCGCCATCTTCATGCTTGGTCTTGGGCTTCCTTCCGGTGAGTCTTCTTTGTGTAACCCGGCCCCTCCTGGGCGGCTTACACGAATAGCTACATCCCCAACATTAGGCCCCAGATTGATTTGAACCGGTTCATGTCAATCTTAAAATACCTTAAGAAACAAGCCTTCGGTCTTCTGTCTGTGCGAAAGGGCTTAAACCGCCATGACATCATCTTATGGATGCACGTTAACCCGTTGTGACGTCATCTCCAATTAAATCCTTATTTTATCCTGCTATATCTTCAACAGATCTTTGCCTTTACTGATCGTCCCAAAACCCGAGGCGTCGGGGCCGCTGGATAATAATGCTCATCTCCTTGTTTCTCGTGTCGTCTCAGTCATCCTTTCCTTATAAATAGGCACGACCTACGTCTTTCCCATTCTCCCCCTTCAGTCGTCTTCTTCCTCTCGCTGCTTCTCTACCGCTCGAGCTCCGCCGCCGCTGCTGTCGCAGATCTTCTCGTCTTCACAGACTCAGGCCGCTGCATCAACCTGGTTGGACCAGAAAAAATGCGACGACCTCCGTAGCAACCCTGCATCTGTAAGTCTCCTCCTTCTTGTTCCTCAGATCTGTATCAGGACCTTCGAGTTCCTCGGTGTTCTTCGCTGTTTGTCAGGAACCCTTCGTAGATTTCATCCCCACCACCGTTCCTTGATCTTGAAGATAGTATAAACTGACGCGGTAGCTATTTCACACCCATTTTGGATGCAAGTAGATCCCTTTCTGTCACACAGAGGCTCTATTCGAGCCCTCGAACTTCATCTGTGCCAGTTCTAGGTCTAAAAAAATTTCTTTTCAGAACAGTTGTTTGATCCAAAATAATAGCGGCAACTTGTGAAACATGTCTGTTTCACCCGGAAAATAAAAAATTGCCTCTATCGAATATGTTTAACCATGACTGTCCATGTGGTCGGTTTAAATAAATGCCACTGATCTGTGAACCTTGCTTGCTTCTCGCGACTTAAGAAAACTTAACTGCTCGTGACACCTGTAGCGGCTTAAATACTGTTGCATAGTTATCCATATATCATTAGGCCCCGTCGTAAGCTGCCATGTTCAATAAACTTAAGAATATTTTCTTTCTGGGTTAAAATTGAGCCGGAGCTCCTTATTTTGTCATAGGCTTCTATTTACATCATGGCACCGAAGATAACCAAAGCTCCTGTGACCTGTAATTGGGTCCCATCCATAGTCACCGGGAGCAAACTGTCAGAATTTGTAAAGTCTGGCCATCTTCCCAAGAAGGAGGTCATGTCTTATCGTGCCCCTGACCCGTCTGAGGAATAGCCTCATCCCAAAGAAGGGGAGGTGATAGTTTTTACGGATCATATGAGCCGGGGATTTGCTCCTCCCAGTTCAAAATTCTTCAGGGATGTTTTGAATTTCTTTGACCTTAGGCCTCAAGACATTGGACCCAATTCCGTGTCAAATATTTGCAACTTCCAAGTCTTCTGCGAGGTGTACCTAGGAGAAGAGCCCAATCTGCTTTTGTTCAGAGAGCTTTTCTACTTAAACCGGCAGAATGAACGTGCCAACGGGCCCAGTCTTGAACTTGGCGGCATCTCAATTCAGCGGCGGAGAGACTGCCTTTTTCTTATGCTGAACTGCCGAGTCACCCGAAAGATTGGAATCAGATGTGGTTCTATTGCCAGGACACTTCTCCAGCTGGCGAGAACCCTCTGCCCGGCTTCTGCGCTCTGCGCCTTGAATCCAACCACCCGCTGCCGGATAAACTTTCTGTTGTTGAACATCTGCCACTCGCTCCCACCATTAGAAGAATCAAAGCTCTTTTGGGAAACGGCTTAGACAGCATCGACCTAGTCCGAGTCTGGGTCACTTGGCGAGTGCTTCCGTTAAGCCGCCGCCCTGGTTTAATGTGCACTTACTCAGGCAAAAAGGATGACCCACTCCGTCATAGTCCCGATGACTTACCAAATGATGTGGTGGCGGCCACAATCCAAACGTTGTTGAAAGAGGGCACAGTGACTAGTAATGCCTTTGGCTTACTTCCCGTCTGCAAGAAGAACCCGGCTCCCACAGTGAGTTACCAATCTCAATGAATATTCTTTAATATAATACACCTTGCTTTTATTCATAAACCCTTATCATTTTTCACAGGCCGATGACAACTTCTGGAAGGTCAAGTATAACCATGAGGCGGCCAAACAAGCCAGGGCGGCAAAAAGAGCCGAAAGGAAAACCGCCAAGACAGGAACTTCGAAGAAGAGGAAGCCAAGCGCTTCAGATATGTTTAAGTTGGATGACACTGATGATGATGAAGAAGAGGTAGCTTTTAACTCCCTTGACTCTTTTGTCATTATTTTATTGACATTCTACCTTTTAGGAGGATACGGGGAACAGCCAAGCGGTTGACGAAGAGGTAACTATAATCTCCTCCGACTCAGAGCCTTTGCCCAAGCAAAAAAATCCGAAGGGTGACCCGGAAAGTAAGATTTTCACATCCTCTAGCTTATCAAGATCCTCAATTTCTTTTGAAGCAACAGCAGTTTGAAAGCCGGAGGCAGACCCGGAACAGCAAGGACGTAGAGCTCTCCTCCAGCTTACCTGACATAACCAGGAAGCGTCGGACTAAGGTTATCTCTGATTTACGTTTTGTTTTACCTTTAGCGGGTTTAATTCGCCAACCTCTCAATTCATCTGACTCCAATTATCAGGATACCTCTCCTTCTTCCGGCGAGTCTATGTAGTCTAACATGCCGGCTTACAAAACTGCCCCCGGGTAATGTAACTTTGTTTACCTTAGGCTTTACCTTACTCATGCTTTTGTATTCATCCTTCTACCTTTGTTGGCAGTATGACAGTTCCACCCATCAGCCGCCTCCTGAACCAGCCTCTGATATTCCGGTGCCAACCTATGATCCGCTCGCTGAAGATACTCTCAACAGCTCTGATAACCAGAGGCTCCTAGCCCGGTCAAGACAAATGACCCCAAAGTTGAGATTCTAAGGTCTCAGTTTGTTGAACCAGGGTGGCCCGCTGTCCTTGCCAAATGCTCTGCTAAGGAGGAACACCGAAAGGCCAAGCTGGACATTACTGATTATACTCACTTAAGCATTGGATACATAGTCTCGGGCTATCTGAATCAAGTGCATAACAGTCGTGATCTGGAAATTGACATGGTGAAACAAATACAACACAAATCTGAGGTATAATTTATGCTATTTTCCTGATTCTTACTTACTATATCAGCCCCCAAGTCTATTGCTTATGAATAAATATGTTGTAGACTTAGAGAACTGCTTAATCCTGCTCTGTCCGGTTCAAAAATATATTTAATCTGGTCGTAACATGATACCTTGAACTTGCGCTTATACATTAGCCCCCAAGTGCCAAGTACCTTCGCTTGCAAAGTGCTTGGGACTTAATGTCATCTTACCATATTTCTTAACATAAACCAGCCTTGTTAATTAAAATTCTTCAGCATACATTAGCCCCCAAGTGCCAAGTATCTTTGCTTGCAAAGCTCTTGGGACTTAATGTTACCTTACCATGATTCTGACTATAACCCGGCATCAATGCAGGCCAGCATAAGTAAATTTGAATCGGAAATTAATGATCTGAAGAGTCGCTTTACAGCTCAAGAGCTTGAAATCCAAAAGTCCAACTCCAAGTTTGAATTCAGCGTCTCTGAACAAGAGAAATTGAAGAAGGAGTTTGAGGCGGAAAAGAAAATCTGGTCTGATGAGAAGGCTTCACTGGTGACCCGGGCCGAGACAGCAGAGGCATCACTTGTAGAAGCAACAACCGAGCTATCCGACTTAAAGCGCCAGATATCTCAAATGGTCTCAGCCATCTTCGGTAAGTTACTGCACATAAACTCAAACATTGTAATCCTTCCTTTGATGACTATTGTAACCGTTATCTCCGGCTCACTTTGTGTTTGTGAACGCAGGCCCTAGAAGCACAAACCTCAAGCAGAATATGCTGATCAAGCTGAAAGCGGTTTACACTCTAGTGGAGCAGCTGTACACCGGGTCACAACGTGCTTTGGCTATTGTAGCTTTGTCAAATACCACTCCCCACCTCCTGCAAGATTTGCTGAAGTGTCTCACTGTGCTACCTCAGCGGATCCAGGATTTAAGGCAGGCGTCCGCAAGAGCCGGAGCCATAGCCGCGTTGAGCCGGGCAAAGGCATGGATTCCAGAACTAGACCCGGCCAACCTCGCTCTTGGATACCCGAGTAAGAAAGAGGATGGTACCGTTTTTGACGATCAAGATTTCACCGCTTGTATCAAAGTCATATGTCCCGTGGCGACCCTCATTAGGAACGACACTGACCTTACCAAGTATTTGTCGGGCTATGACAATGAGAACCGGAGAATTCCAAACACTCAATATGATCAAGTCAGCCTGATCCCTCCAATTCGTAAGCATACTTTTGCCCCTGAAGTGGACCTAGCCAGTTTAATAGATGATGAAACTGAGTTTGAAGCCTTGAGCGGCATTGACTGGGCCTCGTCAACTTTCCAGGACAAAGCAGTCAACGGAGAAGCAGAGAAGGATAACCCGGAGTCTTCAAGCCGACCAAAGGAGTGAATCGCCATGCGTTTATGACTTTGCAAAACAATGCTGCATTATTTAGACTCGGGGAGCCTTGTAATAGGGTAGAAAAAACCTCTTAATTTTTCCATGCCTTTGTGCATGTTTATGGCACTTACTTTCGTAACCCGCCATCACCATATATTTCCAGCTTATGTTGATCTTTTATTTCCTTGATGTTTAAATTTACTTGCCTTATCCTGCATATGAAACAAGCAGACTGGCACTTAACAACCTGGGGTGATCAACATTAAGCCGGAAGAATCAAAAGATCATCTCAGAATGCTTTCAAGAAGGTCTTAAGGTAGTTAAATAACTTTGCTTATAAAATATGATTGACAATAAATAAAGGCTTTTGATTCGAATACGATCAGTAAACCGCTCCAAAGGGGTTAAGCTAAGATTCGGATACGATCATATAGCCCCCAGTGGCTTTGGCGATGCCGATCAAGTGGGTATCGACAGCTATGTTCTCTTTGGTTCGAATACGACCTATGTTTGAACAGGAAGCCCCCAAGTGACCATAAGAGTTGTTTAATGACGCTGATTCGAATACGATCCACGTGAGACCCAAAGGGGTTAAGCTATGATTCAAATATGATCAAGAAGCCCCCAAGTGGGTTTGGCAGTATGCCGATCAAATGAGTATCGACAACTATGTTCTCTTCGGTTCGAATACGACCAATGTTTGAACAGGAAGCCCCAAAGTGATCATGGCTAGATTCAGATATGATTATAAGCCGGACCAAAGGGAAAGCCGGATTCAGATATGATCTGCTCCCTATTGGTAGTTTCCACCACCTGATAAGGAACACATATAAACATTTTTGAGGGAAAAAAGGACAGAGGTCCTGCTTTATTGCTTTATATAATATATATACATCGTCAAAATATATACATCTTGAGAGCCGGTGGCTCAAGTATAGTAAGGCCGAAGATGGGCGATATTCCACGGCCGGCGGGTCTCCTCCTCTGACTTACGTGAGTCTTTGTGCTCTCGAACATCGATGAGGTAGTATGACCCGTTGTTCAGATTCTTGCTAACCACAAAGGGTCCTTCCAAGGAGGGGATATCTTGTGCATATTAGACTGATCCTGGATGAGCCGGAGCACTAAGTCGCCTTCCTGAAAGGTTCTGCTTCTAACCCAGCGGCTGTGATAGCGGCGCAGGTCTTGCTGGTAAATCGCTGAGCGGGCTATTGCCAAGTCTCGCTCCTCATCCAACAAGTCAAGTGCATCCTGACGAGCTTTTTCGTTACCAGCCTCCACGTAAGCCGCCACGCGGGGTGAGTCGTGTCGGATGTCACTTGGCAGGACTGCCTCTGCTCCATAGACCATGAAGAAAGGTGTGTAACCCGTGGATCTGTTAGGCGTAGTGTTGATGCTCCATAGTATAGAGGGCAACTCCTCCACCCAACAACCCGGAGTCCGCCGTAAAGGGACAAAGAGCCGTGGTTTGATACCCTTCAGGATCTCCTGATTAGCTCTTTCTGCTTGACCATTGGATTGAGGATAAGCAACAGCCGAAACATCAAGCCGGATATGTTTTTGTTGACAGAATTCTTCCATAGCACCCTTGGAAAGATTAGTGCCATTATCAGTTATGATGTTGTGTGGAAAACCAAAACGAAAGATCACCTTTTTGATGAACTGAACCGTTATGGCCGCATCACACTTACTGACAGGCTCTGCCTCAACCCACTTTGTAAACTTATCCACAGCCACCAGGAGGTGTGTCTTTTTATCCTTAGACCTCTTAAAGGTCCAACCATGTCAAGCCCCCAGACTGCGAACGGCCAAGTAATTGGAATCATCCTCAACTCTTGAGCCGACACATGAGCTCGTCGTGAGAATTTTTGACATCCGTCACATTTGCTGACTAGATCTTCTACATCAGCATGAGCGGTCGGCCAATAGAAACCATGACGGAAAGCCTTGGCCACAAGAGATTTTGAGCCGGCATGATGACCACAATCTCCTTCATGGATCTCACGAAGTATCTCTTGACCCTCTGTAGGCGACACACAATGTTGAAAAGCCCCCGTGACACTGAGGTGATGTAACTCGCCATTAATAAACGTCATAGATTTGGACCGCCTGATGATTTGTCTCGCCAAGGTCTCATCCTTAAGCAACTCTCCCGGGTCATATAGGCCAAATATGGCACTGTCCAATCCGGGATGACGTGAAGGACAGCCACCAGCTGTGCCTCCGGGTCTGGCACTGCTAGTTCTTCCTCTGTAGGCACCTTGACAGAAGGATTATGCAAAACGTCAAGAAAGGTGTTAGGCGGCACCGGCTTATGCTGAGATCCCAACCGGCTTAACACATCAGTTGCCTCATTCTTTGTTCGATCAATGTGCTCCACTTGATAACCTCTGAAGTGCCCAGCCACAACATCTACTTCACGACGGTAAGCCACCATAAGGGGATCCTTGGAGTCCCACTTGCCTGACACCTGTTGAGCCACGAGATCTGAGTCGCCCAAGCACCTTACCCGGCTTAAGTTCATCTCTTTAGCCATGCGGAGACCATGGAGTAAGGCCTCATACTCAGCCACATTGTTAGTACAAGGAAACATAAGCCGGAGCACATAACAAAATTTGTCACCTCGAGGGGAAGTTAAAACAACTCCAGCCCCAGAGCCTTCTAACTGCCTGGACCCGTCAAAGTGAATAGTCCAATATGTGTTATCCGGCTTCTCCTTAGGTGCCTGCAACTTTTTCCAATCATTGATAAAATCCACCAAGGCTTGAGACTTGATAGCAGTACATGGCATATATTTCAAACCATGAGGCCCAAGCTCAATAGCCCACTTGGCGACTCGTCCTGCGGCTTCCCTATTCTGGATGATGTCTCCCAAGGGGGCAGAACTGACCACAGTTATAGGATGACTTTGGAAATACTGTTTCAACTTCCGGTTTGCCATAAACACTCCGTAAACAAGTTTCTGCCAATGTGGATATCTTTGTTTAGACTCAATGAGCACCTCACTGATGTAATAAACCGGCCGTTGAACCAGATGCTCCTTGCCAGCTTCCTTACGTTCTACCACAATAGCAACACTAACGGCTCGTGAATTAGCAGCCACATATAACAGCAACGGTTCCTTATCAATGGGAGCCGCAAGGATCGGTGGCTCTGACAACTGTCTCTTCAAATCTTCAAAAGCAGCATCAGCAGCATCACTCCAAACAAAGGTGTCTGTTTTCTTCATCATCTGATACAGTGGCAGGGCCTTCTCACCCAACCGGCTTATGAACCGGCTTAAAGCAGCAACACGACCCGCCAGCCGCTGAACATCATTGATGCACGCCGGTTTAGCCAGAGAGGTAATCGCCTTGATCTTCGCCGGGTTAGCTTCAATGCCTTTGTTTGAGACCAGAAATCCCAAGAGCTTGCCTACAGGTACACCAAACAGACACTTGTCCGGGTTAAGCATCATCTTATAAACTCGGAGATTATCGAAGGTCTCTTTCAAGTCAGATATCAATGTGTCGTTCTCTCTGGACTTCACCACGATGTCATACATGTAAGCATGAACATTACGCCCGATTTGATCATGTAAACAGTTCTGCACACATCGCTGATAAGTCGCCTGAGCACTCTTGAGCCCAAACGGCATAGATACATAACAGAAGGCTCCAAACGGAGTGATGAAAGTCGTCTTCTCCTGGTCCTTAACTGCCATTTTGATCTCATGATAACCAAAGTAAGCATCCAAAAAACTCAAACGTTCACAACCCGCCGTAGCATCAATGATTTGATCAATATGGGGGAGAGCAAAGGGATCAGCCGGACAAGCCTTGTTTAAGTCCGTGTAATCCACACACATCCGCCAGGTGCCGTTCTTCTTGAGTACAAGCACCGGGTTAGCCAACCACTCCGGGTGAAAAACTTCAACAATAAACTCGGCCGCTAAGAGCCGGGCGACTTATTCTCCAATAGCTTTCCGTATCTCTTCGTTGAACCGTCGGAGAAACTGCATGACCGGCTTATACTTCGGATCAATATTGAGAGTGTGCTCAGCGAGTTCCCTCGGTACACCCGGCATGTCAGAAGGCTTCCATGCAAAGATGTCCCGGTTCTCATGCATGAACTCGATGAGTGTGCCTTCCTATTTAGGATCCAAATTGGTACTGATGCTGAATTGCTTAGAAGAGTCGCCTGGGGTAAAGTCAACAAGCTTCGTCTCAGCGGCCGATTTAAACTTCAACACTGGGTCATGCTCTGTAGTTGGCTTCTTCAGGGAGGTCATATCCGCCGGGTCAACATTGTCTTGATAAAATTTGAGCTCTTCCGCTGCATAGGCAGATTCAGCATAAGCCGCGTCGCCTTCTTCACATTCCAAGGCTACCTTTCGACTCCCATGCACAGTGATGGTGCCCTTGTGACCCGGCATCTTGAGCTGCAAATAAACGTAACATGGTCGTGCGATGAATTTAGCATAAGCCGGCCGCCCAGACAGAGCATGATACGGACTCCTGATTTTAACCACTTCAAATGTTAATTTCTCAACCCCGGAGTCATACTCATCTCCAAAGGCCACTACCAGTTCAATCTTGCCAACTGGGTAAGCCGACTTACTAGGAACCACTCCATGGGAAACTGTGTTGGATGTCCTCAAATTCTTATCAGCCAACCCCTTGCATCGAAAGGTCTCATAGTAGAGGATATTGATGCTTCTACCTCCGTCCATGAGTACCTTAGTGAATTTATATCCACCAACCTAAGGTGCTACCACCAAGGCTAACTGACCCGGATTGTCAACCCATGGAGGGTGATCTTCTCTGCTCCATACAATGGGCTGTTCTGACCACCTCAAATAACGAGGAACCGCCGGCTCAATAGAATTCATGGCCCTCTTATGAACCTTCTGGTCACGTTTGCATAAGCTAGTGGTGAACATGTGATCCTGCCCACTATTCAACTACTTCGGATGACTTTGATAACCCGACTGCTGCTGTTGTTACTCTCCTTGACTAGACTGCTGTTGATTATAACCGCCTTGCTGTCCCTGAAAGCCGGAGTTTGAACCATCGCCTGGGCCATGAAAACCGACGGCTCCTGAACCGCCGCTGGACCCAGAATTGTCACCAAACGCGTTGGAATTCTTAAAAGCCTTCATGATCGCGCAATCTTTCCATAAGTGGGTGGCGGGTCGTTCCCGGGTGTCGTGCCTCGGGCAATGCTCATTAAGTAATTGCTCAAGAGATGGGCCTGACCTGCCCGATCGAGGGGGCAGCTTGCCCTTACGTCTCTGATTGTTACCTTGTGCATTAGCGTTGGCTACAAACTCTGGGTTGCCGTCCGCCTTATGCTTATTGCCACATTGATTCATCGGGTTATGCTGCTAACCCTTTTCATTGTCGTTCTTCTTTCCCTTCCTTGTCTTTTCCTCATCATACGCGGGATCCTTGGTACTATCAGAGTCGGCATATTTGACTAAAGCCGCCATCAGCATGCCCATATAGTTGCAGTCACGCTTAAGGCGCCCTAGTTTCTGCCTCAGCGGCTCAAAGCGGCAATTCTTCTCCAACATGAGGACTGCAGAGCCGGCATCCATCTTGTCAGATGAACGTATTATCTCCTTGACCTGGCGTACCCAATGAGTGGTGGACTCACCCTCCTCCTGCTTACAATTCGTCAAGTCCACGATCGACACAGATTGCTTACAGGTGTCCTTGAAGTTCTGGATGAAACGGGCCTTTAACTCTGCCCATGAACCAATGGAATTAGGTGGCAAACCCTTTAACCAAGACCGGGCCGTTCCATCTAACATCATGGTGAAGTACTTAGCCATTGCCACGTCGCTAACTTCCAACAGCTCCATGGCCATCTCATAACTCTTGATCCACGCTCCGGGCTGTAAATTGTCCATGTAATTCGGCACCTTTCGAGGTCCCTTGAAGTCCTTGGGTAGGCGCACATTACGCAGAGCCGACACCAAACAAGGAACTCTGCCGGTTCTAGTAGCCACTCCCGTCTCAACGGAAGTCATAGGATATTCTAGGAAATCTTGAGGATCCGTCGGTTGACCCGCTAGCTGAGCTGCCCGCTCATTCTCCTGACGTATCCGATCTTGTACCGGGTTATAGCCACCGGGCTGGTTCCAGCGTTGGGCATTGCTTGACAAAGCTTCTGACTCCATGTGCCTGCTGTAACTCGGACTTCGGTTTTGGTGAGGCGGTGCTAACCAAGGCGGAGGAGTTGAGTGAATCCTATCCCGGCTATAAGAGCCATGGCCGTCTGGACAAGTTCTCTGATCCTCCGGGCCTCCACCGTTGTCGGATCATCACCGTCCACTGGGAGAGCCGCCAAATGCGCTGATGATGCGATTAAGTTCACCATGGGGTTGGAAAAGTGACCCGGTGGTATCAGTACCTAACGGGGCGGTGCCATGTTCCCATGAGGAGGTGCCATCACCCGGGGCTGAGCCGGTCCTCCTGTTCTGGCTGTCATAAACTGATTTGCATCTGGCGGGTTACTTGGGCCGGCTCTGGGTGTAGAGAAAAGATTCCGAGGGTCGTAAATCTGAGGCAAACGGGATTGAGTTTTCTGGTGCCTCCTTCTCATCACCTCATTAGATGCGTTCAGGCTCATTGTAAGCTGGAAAGCCTCTGACTGGAGCTGTTGTGCCCGTGCATCCAAAGCCGCCCGTTCTGTGGCTAACCTAGTGTCCTCAACTGCCAAGGCCTTTTTGGCCTGAGCTATTTCCTCATTCACCTGTGCCACCTCCGCATCATGCTCATCTTTATTTGCCGGAATAACCGTGGCGGTTAACAGGGTCGTAAGCTTATCCATGAGATCTATCAGCACCTGAGCCGATGGGCGCACAGGGCCTCCTGCCCCGGCCGCTCCCGTTCCGGATGTTATTGCAGCAGCGGCTGTAGAATTTTGGCTGGGTTGAGTCCCAGCCATGAAGACTCCTGCCCAGTTTGGCAGCTCATAAGGGTCCGGAATACTAGAGCCATCAGAACAGCCCCCAAGCACGCCATCTTGCACTTGATACAGCGAATCTGTTGAACCGGCGGACGAATCACCGTCAGAGAGGACGGTCGTCTCACCACCATCTTCAGATCCTTGAGAAAGTTCTTCTCCGTGGATGCAGCCCACAAAGACACGCTTCATGCCGAGTTGAACTCGGGTGGGTCTCGCACACTGAGCCGTCTCGACGAGGTCGGTGCAGTTGTCCGGCTCAGGGCCCGCTCACCAATCCGGCCGATGAAGATGTGGATTCCGCCGAAGGGGACCCGGTACCCGTACTCAATTGAGCCGGCATCGGGGCCCCAGCCTTCATTATCGATGTAGATCTTGCCGCGATGACTCTTGCTCATCCGGCCCACTGTGTATCCCTTGAGGCCTTCGAAGTTGCCCTTCAAGAACTCAAATCCACCGTGCGCTGGCCCCATGGTGGGCGCCAACTGTCGTGAAATTGTCATGTCAGATGTCCTCGTGAAAGGACTTAGTTGTGGAGCCATCGCAACTAGGAAGCTTGAAGGGGTTAATCGGGACAAAGGACATGAGAGGTTTATACTAGTTCGGCCCCTTACGGTGAAGGGAATCCTATGTCTAGTTGGGTTGGTATTTGATGTTTCGATGACCAGGGAGCGAGATACGCTATGCCCGGCTCTCGATCAGTTGTTTCTTACCCTAAGCCGCCGGCGGGTCGTCCCCTTATATACACGGGTTGATGCCCTGCGGCTTACAGAGTCCCGGCCGGCTCATAAATAGTGTCTTGCTCGGTGACTAGTTAAATCTACCTTATGATACAAGTCATGCCATTATGACAGTTTACTACGACGGGCCTTAAGTCGCCCATGGGCCTCAGACCCTGTACTAAACCGCCATCTTCATGCTTGATCTTGGGCTTCCTTCCGGTGAGTCTTCTTTGTGTAACCCGGCCCCTCCTGGGCGGCTTACATGAATAGCTACATCCCCAACACTCCCACTCACTTCTTTCGAGAGAAACTCCTTCTCTAGAAAGGATCCATTCTTATCATCAAAGATTTTGCCTTCGGATCTATGATAGAAGGTGTACCCAATAGTTTCCTTTGGGTATCCTGTGAAGACGCACTTCTCCGGTTTGGGTTCTAGCTTATCAGGTTGAAGCTTTTTCACATAAGCATGGCAGCCCCAAACTTTAAGAAATGACAACTTTGGTTTCTTGCCAAACTATAGTTCATAAGGCGTCGTCTCAACGGATTCTGATGGTGCCCTATTTAAAGTGAATGCAACCATCTCTAAAGCATAACCCCAAAACGACAGTGGTAAATCAGTAAGAGACATTATTGATTGCACCATATCTAATAAAGTACGGTTACGACGTTCGGACACACCATTTCGATGTGGTGTTCCAGGTGGCGTTAGTTGTGAATCTATCCCATGTTGTTTCAAATGAAGACCAAACTCGTAACTCAAATATTCTCCTCCACGATCAGATCGTAGAAACTTTATTTTCTTGTTACGATGATTTTCCACTTCACTCTGAAATTCTTTGAACTTTTCAAATGTTTCAAAATTATGCTTCATTAAGTAGATATAACCATATTTCCTCAAATCATCTGTGAAGGTAAAAAAATAATGATACCTACCACGAGCATCAACACTCATTGGACCGCATACATCGGTATGTATTATTTCCATCAAGTCAATAGCTCGTCCCATTATTCTGGAGAACGGAGTTTTAGTCATCTTGCCCATAAGGCACGGTTCGCAAGCACCAAGTGATTCATAATCAAGTGATTCCAAAAGTCCATCAGCATGGAGTTTGTTCATGCGCTTTACATCGATATGACCCAAACGGCAGTGCCACAAATAAGTTGCACTATCATTATTAAACTTCAATCTTTTGGCTTCAACAATATGAATATGTGTATCACTACTATCGAGGTTTAATAGGAATAGATCACTCAGCAGGGGTGCATGACCATAAAAGATATTACTCATATAAATAGAACAACCATTATTCTCTGATTTAAATGAATAACCGTCTCGCATCAAACAAGATCCAGATATAATGTTCATGCTCAACGCTGGCACCAAATAACAATTATTCAGGTCTAAAACTAATCCTGATGGTAGATGTAGAGGTAGCGTGCCGACCGCGATCACATTGACTATGGAACCATTTCCCACGTGCATCGTCACCTCATCCTTAGCCAATCTTCATTTAATCCGTAGCCCCTGTTTCGAGCTGCAAATATGAGCAACAGAACCAGTATCAAATACCCAGGCGCTACTGCGAGCATTAGTTAAGTACGCATCAATAACATGTATATCAAATATACCTTTCACTTTGCCATCCTTCTTTTTCGCCAAATACTTGCGGCAGTTCCGCTTCCAGTGACCAGTCCCTTTGCAGTAGAAGCATTCAGTTTGAATCTTAGGTCCAGACTTGGGCTTCTTCTCTTGAGCAGCAACCTTTTTGTCGTTCTTCTTGAAGTTCCCTTTCTTCCCTTTGCCCTTTTTCTTGAAACTAGTGGTCTTATTGACCATTAACACTTAATGCTCCTTTTTGATTTCTACCTCTG
Source organism: Triticum dicoccoides (assembly GCF_002162155.2). Lineage (NCBI taxonomy): Eukaryota > Viridiplantae > Streptophyta > Magnoliopsida > Poales > Poaceae > Triticum > Triticum dicoccoides. The sequence goes on from NC_041391.1 coordinate 629,121,274, forward strand.
CGGTCTTTAGCATTGGGAAGAGCTCGGGAATAGTCTTGTGCATCCCTTGTATATTATAGTTCACCATGAAGCCTTTATAGCTTGGTGGCAGTGATTGAAGAACTGTGTCAATGACACAATCAACTGGAAGATCAACTCCCAAGTAAGTCAAGTGATTATGATACCCAGACATTTTGAGTAAGTGTTCACTGACAGAACTATTCTCCTCCATTTTGCAGTTGTAGAACTTGTTGGAGGCTTCATATCTCTCAACTCGGGCATTTTCTTGAAATATTAACTTCAACTCTTGGAACATCTCATATTCTCCATTATGTTCAAAACGTCTTTGAAGTCCTAATTCTAAGTCGTAAAGCATGGCACACTGAACTATCGAGTAGTCATCAGCTTTGCTCTGTCAGGCATTCTTAATGTCATCAGTAGCATCTGTAGCAAGCCTGGCACCTAGTGGTGCTTCCAGGACGTAATTCTTTTGTGCAGCAAATGAGGATAATCCTCAAGTTATGGACCCAGTCCGTGTAGTTGTTGCCATCATCTTTCGACTTAGCTTTCTCTAGGAACGCATTAAAATTCAAAGGAACGGTAGCACGGGCCATTGATCTACAACAACATAGACATGCAAAAATACTATCAGGTACTAAGTTCATGATAAATTAAAGTTCAATTAATCATATTACTTAAGAACTCCCACTTAAATAGACATCCCTCTAATCATCTAAGTTATCACCTGATCCAAATCAACTAAACCATGTCCGATCATCACGTGAGATGGAGTAGTTTTCAATGGTGAACATCACTATGTTGATCATATCTACTATACGATTCACGCTCGACCTTTCGGTCTCAGTGTTCCGAGGCCATATCTGCATATGCTAGGCTCGTCAAGTTTAACCCGAGTATTCTGCGTGTGCAAAACTGGCTTGCACCCGTTGTATGTGAACGTAGAGCTTATCACACCCGATCATCACGTGGTGTCTCGGCACGACGAACTGTAGCAACGGTGCATATTCAGGGAGAACACTTGTACCTTGAAATTTAGTAAGGATCATCTTATAATGCTACCGACGTCCTAAGCAAAATAAGATGCATAAAGGATAAACATCACATGAAATCAAAATATGTGACATGATATGGCCATCATCATCTTGTTCTCATGATCTCCATCACCGAAGCATCGTCATGATCTCCAATGTCACCGGTGCAACACCTTAATCTCCATCGTAGCATCGTTGTCATTTAGCCACCTATTGTTACTACGACTATCGCTACCGCTTAGTGATAAAGTAAAACAATTACATGGCGATTGCATTGCCTACAATAAAGCGACAACCATATGGCTCCTGCCAGTTGCCGATAACTTTGTTAGAAAACATGATCATCTCATACAATAATTTATATCACATCATGCTTTACCATATCACATCACAGAAAGCCCTGCAAAAACAAGTTAGACGTCTTCTACTTTGTTGTTGCAAGTTTTAAGTGGCTGCTACGGGCTTCTAGCAAGAACCGTTCTTACCTACGCATCAAAACCACAACGATTTTTCGTTAAGTGTGATGTTTTAACTTTCAACAAGGACCGGGTGTAGCCACACTCGATTCAACTAAAGTTGGAGAAATAGACACTCACCGGCCACCTATGTGTGAAGCACGCCGGTAGAACCAGTCTCGCGTAAACGTACGCGTAATGTCGGTCTGAGCCGCTTCATCCAACAATACCACCGAATCAAAGTATGACATGCTGGTAAGCAGTATGATTATTATTGCGCACAACTCTTTGTGTTCTACTCGTGCATATAACATCTACGCATAAACCTGGCTCTGATACCACTATTGGGGAACGCGTAAATTTCAAAAAATAAACCTACGATCACGCAAGATCTATCTATGTGATGCATAGCAATGAGAGGGGAGAGTGTGTCTATGTACCCTCATAGACCGAAAGCGGAAGCATTTAGTTAATGCGGCTGATGTAGTCGAACGTCTTCGCGATCCAACCAATCCAAGCACCAAAAGTACGGCACCTCCGCATTCAGCACACGTTCAGCTTGGTGACATCCCTCGTACTCTTGATCCAGTTGAGGCCGAGGGAGAGTTTCATCACCATGATGGCATGGTGACGATGATGATGAAGTTACCAGCGTAGGGCTTCGCCTAAGCACTATGACGATATGACGGAGGTGTGTAACTGTGGAGGGGGGCACCGCACACGGCTAAAACAATTGTCAACTTGTGTGTCCTAGGGTGCCCCCTGCCCCCGTATACAAAGCAGCATGGGGGGAGGCCGGCCGGCCCCTGTAGGGCGCGCCCCAAGTAGGATTCCTACTAGGAATCCGATTCCTAGTAGGTTTCCAACAAGGGGAGAGAGGGGGGAGGAAGGAGAGGGAGAGGAAGGAGGCAAGGGGGGCGCCCCCCCCCTTCCTTGTCCTATTCGAACACAGGGGGAGGGGCGCGCGGCCTGCCCTGGAATGCCCCTCTCTCTCTCCACTAGGGCCCATCAAGGCACATTAGTTCCCCGAGGGGTTCCGGTAACCCTCCGGCACACCGGTTATATCCAAAACTTCTCCGGAACACTTCCAGTGTCCGAATATAGTCGTCCAATATATCAATCTTCCGGTCTCAACCATTTCGAGACTCCTCGTCATGTTCGTGATCACATCCGGGACTCCGAACAATCTTCGTTATATCATATCACATAAACTCATAATACCAATCGTCATCGAACGTTAAGCGTGCGGACCCTACGGGTTTGAGAACTATGTATACATGACCGAGACATGTCTCCGATCAATAACCAATAGCGGAACCTGGATGCTCATATTGGTTACTACATATTCTACGAAGATCTTTACCAGTCAAACCGCATAACAACATACGTTGTTCCCTTTGTCATCGGTATGTTACTTGCCCGAGATTCGATCGTCGGTATCTCAATACTGATGTCTACTACGCAACTTTCTTCTTGTAGACGTTGTTGGGCCTCCAAGTGCAGAGGTTTGTAGGACAGTAGCAAATTTCCCTCAAGTGGATGACCTAAGGTTTATCAATCCGTGGGAGGCGTAGGATGAAGATGGCCTCTCTCAAACAACCCTACAACCAAATAACAAAGAGTCTCTTGTGTCCCCAACACACCCAATACAATGGTAAGTTGTATAGGTGCACTAGTTCGGTGAAGAGATGGTGATACAAGTCCAATATGGATGCTAGATATGGGTATTTGTAATCTAAAAATATAAAAACAGCAAGGTAGCAAGCGATAAAAGTGAGCGTAAATGGTATTGCAATGCTAGGAAACAAGGCCTAGGGTTCATACTTTCACTAGTGCAAGTTCTCTCAACAATAATAACATAATTCGATCATATAACTATCCCTCGACATGCAACAAAGAGTCACTCCAAAGACACTAATAGCGGAGAACAAATGAAGAGATTATGGTAGGGTCCAAAACCACCTCAAAGTTATCCTTTATGTTCTATCTATTCAAGAGTCCGTAGTAAAATAACATGAATCTATTCTTTCCGTTCGATCTATCATAGAGTTCATACTAGAATAACACCTTAAGACACAAATCAACCAAAACCCTAATGTCACCTAGATACTCCATTGTCACCTCAAGTATCCGTGGGCATGATTATACGATATGCATCACACAATCTCAGATTCATCTATTCAACCAACACAAAGTACCTCAAAGAGTGCCCCAAAGTTTCTACAGGAAAGTCAGGACGAAAACGTGTGCCAACCCCTATGCATAAGTTCTTTGAACCCGCAAGTTGATCACCAAAACATACATCAAGTCGATCACGTGAATATCCCATTGTTCTCAAATCCTTAAAGACTCAATCCGATAAGATAACTTCAAAGGGAAAACTTAATACATTACAAGAGAGTAGAGGGGGAGAAACATCATAAGTTCTAACTATAATAGCAAAGCTCGCGATGCATCAAGATCGTATCACCTCAAGAACACGAGAGAGAGAGAGAGATATCAAACACATAGCTACTGGTACATACCCTCAGCCCCGAGGGTGAACTACTCCCTCCTCGTCATGGAGAGGGCCGGGATGATGAAGATGGCCACCGGTGATGGATTCCCCCTCCGGCAGGGTGCCGGAATGGGCTCCCGAGAGGTTTTCGGTGCCTACAAAGGCTTGCGGCGGCGGAACTCCTGATCTATTCTGCTCCCCCGAAGGTTTTAGGGTATATGGACTTATACAGGCGAAAGAAGTCGGTCAGGGGAGCCACGAGGGGCCCACGAGGGTGGAGGGCATGCCCAGGGGGTGGGCGCGCCCCCTGCCTCGTGGCCTCCTTGAAGCTTCCCCGACTTCAGCTCCACGTCTCCTGGATCACGTGTTGGGGAACGTAGTAATTTCAAAAAAAGTCCTACGTACACGCAAGATCATGGTGATGGCATAGCAACGAGAGGGGAGAGTGTTGTCCACGTACCCTCGTAGACCGTAAGCGGAAGCGTTATGACAACACAGTTGATGTAGTCGTACGTCTTCACGATCCGACCGATCCAAGTACCGAACGTACGGCACCTCCGAGTTCAGCACATGTTCAGCTCAATGACGATCCCCGGGCTCCGATCCAGCAAAGCTTCGGGGATGAGTTCCGTCAGCACGACGGCGTGGTGACGATGATGATGCTCTACCGGCGCAGGGCTTTGCCAAAACTCTGCGACGATATGACCGAGGTGGAATATGGTGGAGGGGGGCACCGCACACGGCTAAGGAACGATCAGTAGATCAACTTGTGCGTCATGGGGTGCCCCCCTGCCCCCGTATATAAAGGAGTAAGGGGGAGGGGCGGCCGGCCAAGGGAGGGCGCGCCAGGGAGGAGTCCTACTCCCACCGGGAGTAGGACTCCCTCCTTTCCTAGTCCAACTAGGAGACCTTCCATGTAGTAGGAGTAGGAGAGAAGGAAAGGGAAGAGAGAAGGGAAGGAAGGAGGGGGTCCGGCCCCTCCCCCTAGTCCAATTCGGACTAGGCCTTGGGGGGGCGCGTGGCCTGCCCTAGGCAGCCCCTCTCTCTTTCCCGTATGGCCCAATAAGGCCCAATACTTCTCCCGGCGAATTCCCGTAACTCTCCGGTACTCCGAAAAATACCCGAATCACTCGGAACCTTTTCGAACTCCGAATATAGTCGTCCAATATATCGATCTTTACGTCTCGACCATTTAGAGACTCCTTGTCATGTCCCCGATCTCATCTGGGACTCCGAACTCCTTCGGTACATCAAAACTCATAAACTCATAATATAACTGTCATCGTAACGTTAAGCGTGCGGACCCTACGGGTTCGAGAACTATGTAGACATGACCTAGAACTATTCTCGGTCAATAACCAATAGCGGAACCTGGATGCCCATATTGGTTCCTACATATTCTAGGAAGATCTTTATCGGTCAAACCGCATAACAACATACGTTGTTCCCTTTGTCATCGGTACGTTACTTGCCCGAGATTTGATCGTCGGTATCCAATACCTAGTTCAATCTCGTTACCGGCAAGTCTCTTTACTCATTCCGTAATGCATCATTCCGTAACCAACTCATTTGGTCACATTGCTTGCAAGGCTTATAAAGATGTGCATTACCGAGAGGGCCCAGAGATACCTCTCCGACAATCGGAGTGACAAAACCTAATCTCGAAATACGCCAACTCAACATGTACCTTCGGAGACACCTATAGTACTCCTTATAATCACCCAGTTACGTTGTGACATTTGGTAGTACCCAAAGTGTTCCTCCGGTAAACGGGAGTTGCAGAATTCTCATAGTTACAGAAACATGTATAAGTCATGAAGAAAGCAATAGCAACATACTAAATGATCAAGTGCTAGGCTAACGGAATGGGTCATGTCAATCACATCATTCTCCTAATGATGTGATCCCATTAATCAAATGACAACTCTTTTGTCCATGGATAGGAAACATAACCATCTTTGATAAACGAGCTAGTCAAGTAGAGGCATACTAGTGACACTATGTTTGTCTATGTATTCACACATGTATTATGTTTCCGGTTAATACAATTCTAGCATGAATAATAAACATTTATCATGAAATGAGGAAATAAATAATAACTTTATTATTGCCTCCAGGGCATATTTCCTTCAGTCTCCCACTTGCACTAGAGTCAATAATCTAGTTCACATCGCTATGTGATTTAACACCAATATTCACATCTGCATGTGATTAATACCCATAGTTCACATCATCATGTGATCAACACCCAAAAGGGTTTACTAGAGTCAATAATCTAGTTCACATCGCTATGTGATTAACACCCAAAAGAGTACTAAGGTATGATCATGTTTTGCTCGTGAGAGAAGCTTAGTCAACGGGTCTGTCATATTCAGAGCCGTATGTATTTCGCAAATATTCTATGTCCACAATGCTCTGCACGGAGCTACTCTAGCTAATTGCTCCCACTTTCAATATGTATCCAGATTGAGACTTAGAGTCATCTGGATTGGTGTAAAAGCTTGCATCGTTGTAACTTTTACGACGGGCTCTTTTATCACCTCCATAATCGAGAAACGTCTCCTTAGTCCTCACTAAGGATATTCTTGACCCATGTCCAGTGATCTACTTATTAGATCAAAATTGTATTCCTTTGCCAAACACAGAGCAAGGTATACAATAGGTCTGGTTCACAGCATAGCATACTTTATAGAACCTATGACTGAGGCATAGGGAATGACTTTTCATTCTATTTCTATTTTCTGCAATGGTCGGGTCTTGAGTCTTACTCAACTTCACACCTTGTAACACAGGCAAGAACTCCTTCTTTGACTGTTCCATTTTGAACTATTTCAAAAATTTATCAAGGTATGTACTCATTGAAAAATCTTATCAAGTGTCTTGATCTATCTATATAGATCTTGATGCTCAATGTGTAAGCAGCTTCACCGAGGTCTTGCTTCGAAGAACTCTTATTCAAGTATCCTTTCATGCTATCCAGAATTTCCATATCATTTCCAATTAACAATATGTCATCCACATATAATATTAGAAATGCTACAGAGCTCCCACTCACTTTCTTGTAAATACAGGCTTCTTCAAAAGTCTGTATAAAACCATATGCTTTGATCAACTCATCAAAGCGTATATTCCAACTCCGAGATGCTTGCACCAGTCCATTGATGGACTGCTGGAGCTTGCACACTTTGTTAGCATCTTTAGGATTGACAAAAACTTTCTGGTTGCATCATATACAACTCTTCTTTAATAAATCCATTAAGGAATGCAGTTTTGACATCCATTTGCCAGATTTCATAAAATGTGGCAATTGCTAACATGATTCAGACAGACTTAAGCTTCGATACGAGTGAGAAAATCTCATCGTATTCAACACCTTGAACTTGTTGAAAACATTTCGCAATAAGTCGAGCTTAGTAGATAGTAACACTACTATCAATGTCCGTCTTCCTCTTGAATATCCATTTATTTAACATGGCTTGCTAATCATCAAGCAAGTCAATCAAAGTCCATACTTTGTTCTCATACATGGATCATATCTCAGATTTTATGGCCTCAAGCCATTTCGTGGAATCTGGGCTCATCATCGCTTCCTCATAGTTCGTAGGTTCATCATGGTCTAGTAACATGACTTCCAGAACAGGATTACCGTACCACTCTGGTGCGGATCTTACCCTGGAAGACCTACGAGGTTCTGTAGTAACTTAATTTGAAGTTTCATGATCATCATCATTAACTTCCTCACTAATTGGTGTAGTAGTCACAGGAAGAGATTTCTGTGATGAACTACTTTCCAATAAGGGAGCAGGTACAGTTACCTCATCAAGTTCTACTTTCCTCCCACTCACTTCTTTCGAGAGAAACTCCTTCTCTAGAAAGGATCCATTCTTAGCAATGAATAACTTGCCTTCCGATCTGTGATAGAAGGTGTACCCAATAGTTAACTTTGGGTATTCTATGACGATGCACTTCTCCGATTTGGGTTTGAGCTTATCAGGTTGAAACTTTTTTCATATAAGCATCGCAACTCCAAACTTTAAGAAATGACAGCTTAGGTTTACTGCTAAACCATAGTTCATACGGTGTCATCTCAACGGATTTAGATGGTGCCCTTTTAAACGTGAATGCAGCTGTCTCTAATGCACAACCCCAAAACGATAGTGGTAAAACCGATAAGAGACATCATAGATCGCACCATATCCAATAAAGTGCGGTTACGATGTTCGGACACACCATAACGTTGTGGTGGTCCAGGTGGCGTGAGCTGTGAAGCCATTCCACATTGTTTTAACTGAAGACCAAACTCGTAACTCAAATATTCGTCTCCGTGATCAGATCGTAGAAACTTTATTTTCTTGTAACGATGATTTTTCCACTTCACTCTGAAATTCTTTGAACCTTTCAATTATTTCAGACTTATGTTTAATCAAGTAGATATACCCATATCTGCTCAAATCATTTTGTGAAGGTCAGAAAATAACGATACTTGCCACGAGCATCAACACTCATTGGATCGCATACATCGGTATGTATTATTTCCAATAAGTCAGTAGCTTGTTGCATTGTTCTGGAGAAAGGAGTTTTTAGTCATCCTGCCCAAAAGGCACGGTTCGCAAGCATCAAATGATTCATTACCAAGTGATTTCGAAAATCCATCTTTATGGAGTTTCTTCATGCGCTTTACACCGATATGACCCAAATGGCAGTGCCACAAATAAGTTGCACTATCATTATTAACTTTTCATCTTTTGGCATCAATATTATGAATATGTGTATCACTACGATCGAGATCCAACAAACTATGTTCATTGGGTGTATGACCATCGAAGGTCTTATTCATGTAAACAGAACAACAATTATCCTCTGACTTTAAATGAATAACCGTATTGCAATAAACATGATCAAATCATATTCATGCTCAACGCAAACACCAAATAACATTTATTTAGGTTCAACACTAATCCCGAAAGTATAGGGAGTGTGCGATGATGATCATATCAATTTTGGAACCACTTCCAACACACATCGTCACATCACCCTCAACTAGTTTCCGTTTATTCTGTAACTCCTGTTTCGAGTTACTAATCTTAGCAACCGAACAAGGATCAAATACTCAGGGGTTACTATAAACACTAGTTAGGTACACATCAATAATCTGTATATCAAATATACCCTTGTTTAGTTTGCCATCCTTCTTATCCACCAAATATTCAGGGTATTTCCGTTTCCAGTGACCATTTCCTTTGTAGTGTAAGCACTCAGTTTCAGGCTTTGGTTCAGCTTTGGGCTTCTTCGTGGGAGTGACAACTTGCTTGTCATTCTACTTGAAGTTCCCTTTCTATCCCTTTGCCCTTTTCTTGAAACTAGTGGTCTTGTCAATCATCAACACTTGATGCTCTTTCTTGATTTCTACCTTCATCAATTTCAACATCACGAAGAGCTCGGGAATCATTTTCGTCATCCCTTGCATACTATAGTTCATCACAAAGTTCTACTAACTTGGTGATGGTGACTAGAGAATTCTGTCAATCACTATCTTATCTGGAAGATTAACTCCCACTTGATTCAAGCGATTGTAGTACCCAGACAATCTGAGCACATGCTCACTAGTTGAGCGATTCTCCTCCATCTTTTAGCAATAGAACTTGTTGGAGACTTCATATCTCTCAACTCGGGTATTTGCATGAAATATTAACTTCAACTCCTGGAACATCTCATATGGTCCATGACATTCAAAACGTCTTTGAAGTCCCGATTCTAAGCCGTTAAGCATGGTGCACAAAACTATCAAGTAGTCATCATATTGAGCTAGCCAAACGTTCATAACATCTGCATTTGCTCCTGCAATAGGTCTGTCACCTAGCGGTACATTAAGGACATAATTTCTTCTGTGCAGCAATGAGGATAAACCTCAGATCACGGATCCAATCTGCATCATTGCTACTAACATCTTTCAACACAATTTTCTCTAGGAACATATCAAAATAAACATATGAAAGCAACAACGCAAGCTATTGATCTACAACATAATTTGCAAAATACTACCAGGACTAAGTTCATGATAAATTAAAGTTCAATTAAGCATATTACTTAAGAACTCCCACTTAGATAGACATCCCTCTAATCCTCTAACTGATTACGTGATCCATATCAACTAAACCATGTCCGATCATCACGTGAGATGGAGTAGTTTCAATGGTGAACATCATTATGTTGATCATATCTACTATATGATTCACGCTCGACCTTTCGGTCTCCGTGTTCCGAGTCCATATCTGTATATGCTAGGCTCGTCAAGTTTAACCCGAGTATTCCGCGTGTGCAACTGTTTTGCACCCGTTGTATTTGAACGTAGAGCCTATCACACCCGATCATCACGTGGTGTCTCGGCACGAAGAACTTTCGCAACGGTGCATACTCAGGGAGAACACTTCTTGATAATTAGTGAGAGATCATCTTAAAATGCTACCGTCAATCAAAGCAAAATAAGATGCATAAAGGATAAACATCACATGCAATCAATATAAGTGATATGATATGGCCATCATCATCTTGTGCTTGTGATCTCCATCTTCGAAGCATCGTCGTAATCACCATCGTCACCGGCGCGACACCTTGATCTCCATCGTAGCATCGTTGTCGTTACGCCATCTATTGCTTCTACGACTATCGCTACCGCTTAGTGATAAAGTAAAGCAATTACAGGGCGTTTGCATTTCATACAATAAAGCGACAACCATATGGCTCCTGCCAGTTGCCGATAACTTCGGTTACAAAACATGATCATCTCATACAATAAAATATAGCATCACGTCTTGACCATATCACATCACAACATGCCCTGCAAAAACAAGTTAGACGTCCTCTACTTTGTTGTTGCAAAATTTTACGTGGCTGCTACGGGCTTAGCAAGAACCGTTCTTACCTACGCATCAAAACCACAACGATAGTTTGTCAAGTTGGTGCTATTTTAACCTTCGCAAGGACCGGGAGTAGCCACACGCGGTTCAACTAAAGTGAGAGAGACAGACACCCGCCGGTCACCTTTAAGCAACGAGTGCTCGTAGCGGTGAAACCAGTCTCGCGTAAGCGTATGCGTAATGTCGGTCCGGGCCGCTTCATCTCACAATACCGCCGAACCAAAGTATGACATGCTGGTAAGCAGTATGACTTATATCGCCCACAACTCACTTGTGTTCTACTCGTGCATATAACATCAACGCATAAAACCTAGGCTCGGATGCCACTGTTGGGGAACGTAGTAATTTCAAAAAAATTCCTACGTACACGCAAGATCATGGTGATGGCATAGCAACGAGAGGGGAGAGTGTTGTCCACGTACCTTCGTAGACCGTAAGCGGAAGCGTTATGACAACGCGGTTGATGTAGTCGTACGTCTTCACGATCCGACTGATCCAAGTACCGAACGTACGGCACCTCCGAGTTCAGCACACGTTCAGCTCCATGACGATCCCCGGGCTCCGATCCAGCAAAGCTTCGGGGATGAGTTCCGTCAGCACGACGGCGTGGTGACGATGATGATGCTCTACCGGCGCAGGGCTTCGCCTAAACTCCGCGACGATATGACCGAGGTGGAATATGGTGGAGGGGGGCACCGCACACGGCTAAGGAACGATCCGTAGATCAACTTGTGTGTCATGGGGTGCCCCCCTGCCCCCGTATATAAAGGAGCAAGGGGGAGGGGGCGGCCGGCCAAGGGAGGGCATGCCAGGGAGGAGTCCTACTCCCACCGGGAGTAGGACTCCCTCCTTTCCTAGTCCAACTAGGAGACCTTCCATGTAGTAGGAGTAGGAGAGAAGGAAAGGGAAGAGAGAAGGGAAGGAAGGAGGGGGTGCGGCCCCTCCCCCTAGTCCAATTCGGACTAGGCCTTGGGGGGGGGCGCGGCCTGCCCTAGGCAGCCCCTCTCTCTTTCCCGTATGGCCCAATAAGGCCCAATACTTCTCCCGGCGAATTCCCGTAACTCTCCGGTACTCCGAAAAATACCCGAATCACTCGGAACCTTTCCGAACTCCGAATATAGTCGTCCAATATATCGATCTTTACGTCTCAACCATTTAGAGACTCCTCGTCATGTCCCCGATCTCATCCGAGACTCCGAACTCCTTCGGTACATCAAAACTCATAAACTCATAATATAACTGTCATCATAACGTTAAGCGTGCGGACCCTACGGGTTCGAGAACTATGTAGACATGACCTAGAACTATTCTCGGTCAATAACCAATAGCGGAACCTGGATGCCCATATTGGTTCCTACATATTCTAGGAAGATCTTTATCGGTCAAACCGCATAACAACATACGTTGTTCCCTTTGTCATCGGTATGTTACTTGCCCGAGATTTGATCGTCGGTATCCAATACCTAGTTCAATCTCGTTACCGGCAAGTCTCTTTACTCGTTCCATAATGCATCATTCCGTAACCAACTCATTTGGTCACATTGCTTGCAAGGCTTATAAAGATGTGCATTACCGAGAGGGCCCAGAGATACCTCTCCGACAATCGGAGTGACAAAACCTAATCTCGAAATACGCCAACTCAACATGTACCTTCGAAGACACCTGTAGTACTCCTTTATAATCACCCAGTTACGTTGTGACGTTTGGTAGTACCCAAAGTGTTCCTCCGGTAAACGGGACTTGCATAATTCTCATAGTTACAGGAACATGTATAAGTCATGAAGAAAGCAATAGCAACATACTAAACGATCAAGTGCTAGGCTAACGGAATGGTTCATGTCAATCACATCATTCTCCTAATAATGTGATCCCATTAATCAAATGACAACTCTTTTGTCCATGGCTAGGAAACATAACCATCTTTGATAAACGAGCTAGTAAAGTAGAGGCATACTAGTGACACTATGTTTGTCTATGTATTCACACATGTATTATGTTTCCGGTTAATACAATTCTAGCATGAATAATAAACATTTATCATGAAATGAGGAAATAAATAATAACTTTATTATTGCCTCTAGGGCATATTTCCTTCATCACGTTCGTTCCAACAATCACGCTCCCAAAGGTTTCATTCCATTTGGACTCCATTTGATATTCCTTTTCTTTGAAATACTGAAATAGGAAAGAAAACAACAATATGGGCTGGGCCTCCGGTTAAAAGGTTAGTCCCAAAAATAATATAAAAGTGTATAATAAAGCCCGTAAACATCAAAAACAGATAATATAATAGCATGAATGCTTCATAAATTATAGATACGTTGGAGACGTATCAGCATCCCCAAGCTTAATTCCTGCTCGTCCTCGAGTAGGTAAATGATAAAATAAAGAATTTATGAAGTGTGAATGCTAGTAGGTGCACAAGTTTGATCAATAATAATTTGATTCACCTTTTCTAGCATGATTATATGTCATAACAATAGTTCATCTCGTAAAACTTCTCAAGATCAAGTAACAAGCTATTCACATGTCAAAGCATAGACCATAAACTTTCTTGAAAACTAGCAAACCTCATTCTCGGTCATCAAACAATTACAATTCATCTTATTTTCAGGAAGGGTCTATGTCAGAGCTTTGATTTAGCAACCTCCACATACTCAACTATCATATAGTCTTCCATGATTGCTACCACTCAAAGCATATTCTTAGAACAAATAGCATCCATTGAACATAGAGAAAGATAGGGGCTTAGTATTTCACCTCCCAACTCACTTATCATATAGATAATTGTCAACAATAATAATTCATGATCAAATATATTTGCATGGCCATATATGCTTAGATCTTTCCCCAACACACGATGCTTGCCAACTAAGGAGTAGGTAGGAATGAGAAGGAAAACTACTGACTCTTGCATAAAAGTAAAAGTTAAGCCCTTCACAGAGGGAAGCAGGTACTTGCAGAGGTGCCAGAGCTCGATTTTGAAATAGAGATGAAAATAATTTTGAGAGTTATGCTTTCATTGTCAACATAACAACCAAGAGTTCCCAATATCTTCCATACTACATACATTATATGCGGTTCCCAAACAGAATGGTAAAGTTTTTACTCCCCCTCCACCAACAATCATCAATCCATGGCTTGCCCGAAACAACGGGTGCCTCCAACTAACATCAATCCTAGGGGAGTTTTGTTTGCAATTATTTTTTATTTTTTATTTTGATTTTTTGATCATGGGACTGGGCATCCTAGTTACCAGCCATTTTTCTCGTGAATGATGAGCGGAGTCCACTCATCGTGAGAATAACCCACCTAGCATGGAAGATACTGACAGCCCCTAGTCGCTACATGAGCGATTCGGGCATACAAAACAGATTATTATTTGAAGGTTTAGAGTTTGGCACATGCAAATTTACTTGGAACGGCAGGTAAATACCACATATAGGTAGGTATTGTGGGCACTCATGGAAGAAACTTGGTTCAAGGAATTTGGATGCACAAGCAGTATTCCCGCTTAGTACAGATATTTTGGCTAGCAAAGGATTCTAAAAAGCAAGCACCACATGTTGGAGGGTCTATAACAATATAACTTCTATACAAATACACCCAAGCATAACTCATTACATTGTCTTCCTTGTCCAACTTCAACTAATTTGCTCAGGTTTGAAAATAATTAATGGGGCTCACAATAATAGAAGATGTCTAAGATAGTATATTTATATGTGAAATTTCTCTTCCTTCAATATTCTTTCATGAATTGTTCAAGTGACCAATACAATGCTTGCTAACCTTCAATAAATTCACTACCTCTACTTCTTAGATGTGAAGTCATTACTCCCCATGGGATAAGCAAATGAAACATATATAATTTCAGATTTATGACATTCAACTCATTCAACCATTTACTCATAGGATATAAGTGAAGCACACGAGTAAATGACAAACTACTCCAAAAAGATATAAGTGAAGATCAATGAGTAGTTAAATAATTATGTAACTATGTGAAGACTCTCTCTCATTTAAGAATTTCAGATCTTGGTAGTTAATTCAAACAGCAAGCAAAACGAAATAAAACAATATGACGCTCCAAGCAAAACACATATTATGTGGTGAATAAAAATATAGCTCCAAGTAAAGTTACCGATAGACGAAGACGAAAGAGGGGATGCCTTCTGGGGCATCCCGAAGCTTAGGCTTTTGGTTGTACTTGAATATTACCTTGGGGTGCCTTGGGCATCCCCAACTCTTGCCACTCCTTATTCCATAGTCTATCGAATCTTTACCCAAAACTTGAAAACTTCACAACAGAAAACTCAACAGAAAACTCGTAAGCTCCATTAGTATAAGAAAATAAATCACCACTTAGGTACTGTAATGAACTCATTATAAATTCATATTGGTGTAATATCTACTGTATTCCAACTTCTCTATGGTTCATACCCTCCGATACTACTCATAGATTCATCAAAATAAGCAAACAACACATGGAAAACAGAATTTGTCAAAAACAGGACAGTCTGTAGTAATCTGTATCAAACTTATACTTATGGAACTCCACAAATCCTACCAAATTAGGAAGTCCTACACAATTTGTGTACCAATCCATAGCAAAAGGAATCCGATCAAAATCACGTTTCTGTGAATTATCAAAACTAATTTACTTGGTGCAAAAGTTTCTGATTTTCAGCAGGATCAACACAACTATCACCGTAAGCTATCCTAAAGGTCTTACTTGGCACTTTATTGAAACAAAAGCTATAAAACAAGATTACTACAGTATAATAATCATGTGAGCACACAAAAACAGTAAGGGTAAATATTGGGTTGTCTCCCAACAAGCGCTTTTCGTTAATGCCTTTTAGCTAAGCATTATGATTTCAACGATGCTCGCATAAAAGATAAGAATTGAAACATAAAGAGAGAATAATGAAGAATATGACTAGCACATTTAAGTCTAACCCACTTCCTATGCATAGGGATTTTGTGAGCAAAAAACTTATGGGAACAATAATCAGCTAGCATAGGAAAGCAAAACAAGCATAACTTCAAGATTTTAAGCACATAGAGAGGAAACTTGACATTATTGCAATTCCTACAAGCATATGTTCCTCCCTCATAATAATTTTCAGTGGAATCATGAATGAATTCAACAATATAACCAGCACCTAAAGCATTCTTT
This sequence comes from Triticum dicoccoides, assembly GCF_002162155.2. Taxonomy (NCBI): domain Eukaryota; kingdom Viridiplantae; phylum Streptophyta; class Magnoliopsida; order Poales; family Poaceae; genus Triticum; species Triticum dicoccoides. The sequence continues at coordinate 629,137,353 of NC_041391.1, forward strand.
TCATGATCTACAAGCATAGAAAATTTACTACTCTCCACATAAGCAAATTTCTTCTCATGAATAGTAGTGGGAGGAAACTCAACAAAATAATTATCATGTGAGGCATAATCCTATTGAAAACTAAAATCATGATGACAAGTTTCATGGTTATCATTATTTTTAATAGCATACAAGTCATCACAATAATCATCATAGATAGCAACTTTGTTCTCATAATCAATTGGAACCTCTTCCGAAATAGTGGATTCATCACTAAATAAAGTCATGACCTCTCCAAATCCACTTTAATAATTATCACAATAATATTCAACATCCTCCAAAATAGTGGGATCATTACTTCCTAAAGTTGTCACTCTTACAAACCCACTTTCATCAATATAATCATCATAAATAGGAGGCATGCTTTCATCGTAATAAATATTCTCATCAAAACTTGGGCGACTAAACATATCATCTTCATCAAACATAGCATCCCCAAGCTTGTGGCTTTGCATATCGTTAGCATCATGGGTATTTAGAGAATTCATACTAACAACATTGCAATCATGCTCATAATTCACATATTTTATGCCAAGCATTTTATGTAATTCTTCTTCTAGTACTTGAGCACAATTTTCCTTCCCATCATTTTCACGAAAGACATTAAAAATATGAAGCATATGAGGCACCCTCAATTCCATTTTTTGTAATTTTCTTATATAGACTAAACTAGTGATAAAACAAGAAACTAAAAAGATTCGATTGCAAGATCTAAAGATATACCTTCAAGCACTTACCTCCCCAGCAACGGCGCCAAAAAAGAGCTTGATGTCTACTACGCAACCTTCTTCTTGTAGACGTTGTTGGGCCTCCAAGTGCAGAGGTTTGTAGGACAGTAGCAAATTTCCCTCAAGTGGATGACCTAAGGTTTATCAATCCGTGGGAGGCGTAGGATGAAGATGGTCTCTCTCAAACAACCCTGCAACCAAATAACAAAGAGTCTCTTGTGTCCCCAACACACCCAATACAATGGTAAATTGTATAGGTGCACTAGTTCAGCGAAGAGATGGTGATACAAGTGCAATATGGATGGTAGATATGGGTATTTGTAATCTAAAAATAAAAAAAAGCAAGGTAGCAAGCGATAAAAGTGAGCGTAAACGGTATTGCAATGCTAGGAAACAAGGCCTAGGGTTCATACTTTCACTAGTGCAAGTTCTCTCAACAATAATAACATAACTGGATCATATAACTATCCCTCAACATGCAACAAAGAGTCACTCCAAAGCCACTAATAGCGGAGAACAAATGAAGAGATTATGGTAGGGTAGGAAACCACCTCAAAGTTATCCTTTCTGTTCTATCTATTCAAGAGTCTGTAGTAAAATAACATGAAGCTATTCTTTCCGTTTGATCTATCATAGAGTTCGTACTAGAATAACACCTTAAGACACAAATCAACCAAAACCCTAATGTCACCTAGATACTCCATTGTCACCTCAAGTATCCGTGGGCATGATTATACGATAGGCATCACACAATCTCTGATTCATCTATTCAACCAACACAAAGTACTTCAAGGAGTGCCCCAAAGTTTCTACCGGAGAGTCAAGATGAAAACGTGTGCCAACCCCTATGCATAAGTTCTTTGAACCCGCAAGTTGAACACCAAAACATACATCAAGTAGATCCCGTGAATATCCCATTGTCACCACAGATAAGCATGGCAAGACATACATCAAGTGTTCTCAAATCCTTAAAGACTCAATCGAATAAGATAACTTCAAAGGAAAAACTCAATCCATCACAAGAGAGTACAGGGGAAGAAACATCATAAGATCCAACTATAATAGCAAAGCTCGTGATACATCAAGATCGTATCACCTCAAGAACACGAGAGAGAGAGATAGATCAAACACATAGCTAGTAGTACATACCCTCAGCCCCGAGGGTGAACTTCTCCCTCCTCGTCATGGAGAGCGCCGGGATGATGAAGATGAACACCGGTGATGGATTCCCCCTCCGATAGAGTGCCGGAACGGGCTCCCGAGAGGTTTTTGGTGGCTATAGAGGCTTGCGGCGTGATGACCCACAAGTATAGGGGATCTATCGTAGTCCTTTCGGTAAGTAAGAGTGTCGAACCCAACGAGGAGCAGAAGGAAATGACAAGCGGTTTTCAGTAAGGTAATCTTCGCAAGCACTGAAATTATAGGTAACAGATAGTTTTGTGATAAGATAATTTGTAAAGAGTAACAAGCAATGAAAGTCAAGCTAGTTTCATCACGCTCATATGATTCGCGTTCGGTACTTTGATAATTTGATATGTGGGTAGACCGGTGCTTGGGTACTGCCCTTACTTGGACAAGCATCCCACTTATGATTAACCCCTATTGAAAGCATCCGCAACTACAAAAGAAGTATTAAGGTAAACCTAACCATAGCATCAAACATATGGATCCAAATCAGCCCCTTACGAAGCAACTTATAAACTAGGGTTTAAGCTTCTGTCACTCTAGCAACCCATAATCTACTTATTACTTCCCAATGCCTTCCTATAGGCCCAAATAATGGTGAAGTGTCATGTAGTCGACGTTCACATAACACCACTAGAGGAGAGACAACATACATCTCATCAAAATATCGAACGAATACCAAATTCACATGACTACTAATAGCAAGACTTCACCCATGTCCTCAGGAACAAACGTAACTACTCACAAAGCATATTCATGTTCATGATCAGAGGAGTATTAATATGCATTAAGGATCTAAACATATGATCTTCCACCAAGTAAACCAATTAGCATCAACTACAAGGAGTAATCAACACTACTAGCAACCCACAGGTACCAATTTGTGGTTTTGATACAATATTGGATACAAGAGATGAACTAGGGTTTTGAGAGGAGATGGTGCTGGTGAAGATGTTGATGGAGATTGACCCCCTCCCGATGAGAGGATCGTTGGTGATGACGATGGTGATGATTTCCCCCTCCCGGAGGGAAGTTTCCCCAGCAGAACAGCTCCGCCGAAGCCCTAGATTGGTTCCGCCAAGGTTCCGCCTCGTGGCGGCGGAGTTTCGTCCCGTAATCTTGCTTATGATTTTTTTCAGGGTAAGGGACTTCATATAGCATAAGATGGGCACCGGAGGGCCAACAGGGGCCCAAGAGACAGGGGGCGCGCCCAGTAGGGGGGGTGACCCCCCCCCCCACCACCACCACCACCCTCTTGGCCATGGTGTGGGCCCCCTCTGGTACTTTCTTCGCTCAATAATTCTTATTAATTCCAAAAATGACTTCCATGGAGTTTCAGGATTTTTGGAGCTGTGCATAATAGGTTTCCAATATTTGCTCCTTTTCCAGCCAGAATCCCAACTGCCGGTATTCTCCCTCTTCATGATAAACCTTGTAAAATAAGAGAGAATAGCCATAAGTATTGTGACATAACATATAATAACAGCCCATAATGCAATAAATATCGATATAAAAGCATGGTGCAAAATGGACGTATCAACTCCCCCAAGCTTAGACCTCACTTGTCCTCAAGCGGAAGCCGATATCGAAAAATATGTCCACATGTTTAGAGATAGAGGTGTCGATAAAAATAAAATACGGACCTGAGGGCATCATGATCATTCTTATAAAAACATCATATGTAGATTTTGTCATATGATTTCTTATGCTTAAGTAACAATCTATTCACAATGTCAAGTATGGATCATAAACTTCATTGAGAACTAACAAACTATAATTTGTGTCATTGAAGCAATTGCAATTTATCATAACATCGGAAAGAGTCAAGAATAGAGCTTTTCAGCAAGTCCACATACTCAACTATCATATAGTCTTCTACAATTGCTAACACTCATGCAATACTTATGGTTATGGAGTTTTAATCGGACACTGAGAAAGATGGGGGCTTATAGTGTTACCTACCAACCTATTCACCTTTGGGTGATGTCAACAATAATAGTTCATGCTAACTTACATCCAATTGGATATATATATCAGGATCTTTCCAACACGAGGTGCTTGCCAAAGGATAAAATGAAAAAGGGAAAGGTGAAGATCACCTTGACTCTTGCATAAAGTAAAAGGCATAAAGTAAAAGATAGGCCCTTCGCAGAGGGAAGCAGAGGTTGTCATGTGCTTTTAGGGTTGGATGCACAAAATCTTAATGCAAAAGAACGTCACTTTATATTGCCACTTGTGATATGAACCTTTATTATGCAGTCCGTCGCTTTATTACTTCCATATCACACGATCGTATAAAGCTTATTTTCTCCGCACTAATAAGTCATACATATTTAGAGAGCAATTTTTATTGATTGCAACATGACAACTTACTTGAAGTATCTTACTCAATCCATAGGTAGGTATGGTGGACTCTAATGGCAAAACTGGGTTTAAGGATATTTGGAAGCACAAGTAGTATCTCTACTTGGTGCAAGGAATTTGGCTAGCATGAGGGGGAAAGGCAAGCTCAACATGTTGGAATGATCTATGACAATATACTTTAACTGAGATGTGAGATAACATAACCCATTATGTTGTCTTCCTTGTCCAACATCAACTCTTCAGCATGTCATACTTTGATGAGTGCTCACAATCATAAAAGATGTCCAAGATAGTATATTTATATGTGAAAACCTCTCTTTCTTTATTACTTCCTATTAATTGCCACGATGACCAAAACTATGTTTGTCAACTCTTAACAACTTTTAAGCCTCATACTCTTTATATGTGAAGTCATTACTATCCATCAGATCAATATGAACTCTTCTATTCTTTTTATTCTTTCTAATTTCCTCAAGATCATAGCAGGATAGCAAAGCCCTTGACTCAAGATTAATCTTTATTATAGATAGCTCACGGACTCGATTACATAGAAGGATCACAAAGTAAAACTCAAAACTAATTCATACCAAAACTTTATTCTACTAGATCAAGATATTACCAAAAGGATCGAACTAAGAAAAACGGTAAAGATAGGAGTGTGATGGTGATACGATACCGGGGCACCTCCCCCAAGCTTGGCAGTTGCCAAGGGGAGTGTCCATACCCATGTGATTATGTCCTCGGAGGTGGTGAAGGTGGTGATGATGATGGTGTAGGCTTGTCGTCCATCTTCTAAAGCATAGGCTCACCATCATAGAAGAATGATCGAGTCTCCGGGATCCTCAAATCTGCAGCCAAACTCATCCTCTTGAATCTATATTCATACTCACAGTTTTGGTTTTGCAGGTCATAGATCTGGGCCTGGAGGTGCTCGATTTTCTCATGAAGCTTGAAGATGGTATCCCGAATGTTCTTGGCGTCTAGCTTGTGGTTGTTGGTGAATTCCACGATCATCATCTGGTTGGCGTTGAGTCCACACTCCACCATCCCTTGGCACTTGAAAACTTGTTGCTCCATAGCTTCGAGCTTTGTCTCCACGCGTTCGGTACGCCTTGGTCCCTACATGTCGCGGATGTGCAGCACCCCCTCACGCATCTCAATGGTTTGAGGGTGTTGCAACACCTCCGCAAGATAGGGGTTGATAACCCTCTCGAGAAACTTGTCCTTGGGAGCACTTAGAGACGTCATGGTTCTCTAGATCTGTCAGAAAAACAGCTCGAAACAAAAACAGAAGATTTTTGCGTGATACGGTGGTCAAAACCTTCGAGAGATTATATAATGAATTTTTACTGACCAAAAGAAGTAACGTGCAAGAAAACAGAGTCCGGGAGGCACACGAGGTGCCCACGAGACAGGGGGCGCCCTCCACCCTCATGGAAGCCTCGTGTCCTTCCCGGATTACTTCTTGCTTTCCAAAATTCTTAAATATTCCAAAACAAAGAAAAATTGCCATTAGAATTGTTTTGGAGTCGGTTTACTTACCGTACCACATACCTATTCCTTTTCGGAGTCTGAAACATTCTGAAAAGTGTCCCTTATGTATTCCTCCGGGGTTACGGTTTCAATAATATTAGTTTCAACATTTATAGGATTACCTGAGATATAATGTTTGATTCTTTGACCGTTCACCACCCTCGGACTTGTGCCTTTGAAGTTGTTGATTTTTATGGCACCGAAATGATAGACCTCCTTAATAACGTAAGGACCTTCCCACTTAGAGAGAAGTTTACCTGCAAAAAATCTTAAACGAGAGTTGAATAGCAACACATAATCACCTATGTTAAACTCACGCTTTTGTATTCTTTTGTCATGCCATCTTTTAACTTTTTCTTTGAACAGCTTGTCATTCTCATATGCTTGGGTTTTCCATTCATCAAGTGAGCTAATATCAAATAACCTCTTCTCACCGGCGAGTTCGAAAGTCATAGTTGAGCTCTTTAATAGCCCAATGTGCTTTATGTTCAAGTTCAAGAGGTAAGTGACATGCTTTTCCATAAACCATCTTATACGGAGACATACCCATAGGATTTTTATATGCAGTTCTATAGGCCCATAATGCATCATCAAGTTTCTTGGACAAATTCTTCCTAGATCTATTGACAGTCTTTTGCAAAATTAATTTGAACTCTCTATTACTCAACTCTACTTGACCACTAGACTGTGGGTTATAAGGAGATGCAATTCTATGATTAACATCATACTTATCAAGCATTTTACGAAAAGCGCCATGAATAAAATTTGAACCACCATCAGTAATGAGATATCTAGGGACTCCAAACCTCGGAAAAATAACTTCTTTAAGCATCTTAATAGAGGTGTTATGATCAGCACTACTAGTTGGAATAGCTTCTACCCACTTAGTAACATAATCAACAGCAACTAAAATATGTGTATATCCATTAGAGGCGGGAAGAGGTCCCATATAATCAAGCCCCAAACATCAAATGGTTCAATAACAAGAGAATAATTCATAGGCATTTCTTGACGTCTACTAATATTACCAATTCTTTGACATTCATCACAAGACAAGACAAACTTATGAGCATCTTTGAAGAGAGTAGGCCAATAAAAACCGGATTGCAATACCTTATGTGCAGTTCTATCTCCAGCGTGGTGTCCTCCATATGGTTCGGAGTGACACTTGTGTAGGATCTGTTCTTGTTCATGCTCAGGTATACAACGTCTAATAACACCATCTACTCCTTCTTTATAAAGGTGTGGGTCATCCCAGAAGTAATGTCTTAAATCATAAAATAACTTTTTCTTTTGCTGGTATGTGAAACTAGGTGGTATAAATTTAGCAACAATGTGATTAGCATAATCAGCATACCATGGAGCAGTACGAGAAGCATTAATGACCGCCAATTGTTCATCATGAAAGCTATCATCAATAGGTAGTGGGTCATCAAGAACATTCTCTAACCTAGACAAGTTATCTGCAACGGGGTTCTCAGCTCCCCTTCTATCAATAATATGCAAATCAAATTCTTGGAGAAAGAGAACCCATCTAATAAGTCTAGGTTTAGCATCTTTCTTTTCCATAAGATATTTAATAGCAGCAAGATCAGTGTGAATAGTAACTTTAGAATCAACAATATAAGGTCTGAACTTATCACAAGCAAATACAACTGCTAAGAATTCTTTTTCAATAGTAGCATAATTTCTTTGGGCAGTGTCAAGAGTTTTACTAGCATACTGGACAACATTAAATTTCTTATCAACTCCTTGCCCTAGAACATCACCTACAACATAATCACTAGCATCACACATAATTTCAAAGGGTAAATTCCAATCAGGTGGCTGAACAATAGGTGCAATGATCAAAGCTTTCTTAAGTATTTCAAATGCTTCTATACAATCATCATCAAAGACAAAAGGAATATCTTTTTGCAATAAATTAGTCAGAGGCCTAGAGATTATAGAAAAGTCCTTAATGAACCTCCTATAAAAACCGGCATGACCGAGGAAACTTCTTATACCTTTTATGTCCTTGGGACATGGCATCTTTTCAATAGCATCAACTTTAGCTTTATCAACTTCAATACGTCTCTTAGAAATCTTATGCCCCAAGACAATGCCTTCATTAACCATAAAGTGGCACTTTTCCCAATTCAAGACAAGACTAGTGTCTTCAGATCTCTGCAAAACTCGATCAAGGTTTCTCAAGCAATCATCAAAAGAGGATCCATAAACGGAGAAATCATCCATGCTACCTCACAAATCTTTTCACAAAAGTCAGAGAATATAGCCATCATGCATCTTTGAAAGGTAGTAGGTGCATTACATAAACCAAAAGGCATATGTCTATAAGAAAAAGTACCGAAAGGTCAAGTAAAAGTAGTTTTTGATTAATCCTTCGCTGACACAGGTATTTGAGAGAAACCAGAATAACCACCTAGAAATCAGAAATGTGTATGTTTGGATAGTCTTTTTAGCATTTGATCAATAAAAGATAAAGGGTAATGATCTTTCTTAGTAGCTATATTTAATTACAGAAATCAATTACCATCCTATAACCTGTAATAATTCTTTGCGGGATCAATTCATCTTTATCATTAGGAACAATAGTAATACCTCCCTTTTTAGGAATGCAATGGACAGGACTTACCCAATCACTATCAGCTATGGGATAAATTATACCTACCTCAAGGAGTTTTAGTATCTCATTTCTTACCACTTCTTTCATCTTAGGATTTAACCGTCGTTGAGGATCTCTAACTGGTTTGGCATCTTTCTCCAATTTTATTTTGTGTTGGCATAGAGTGGGACTAATGCCCTTAAGATTATCCAGAGTATATCCAATAGCAGCATGGTGCTTCTTCAGAGTTTTCAATAATCTTTCCTCTTCCTGCTCTGAAAGGTTAGCACTAATAATAACAGGATATATCTTCTTTTCATCAAGATAAGCATATTTAAGATTATCAGGTAAAGGTCTAAGCTCAAACACGGGATCACCCTTGGGTGGAGGAGGATCCCCTAGGATTTCAACAGGCAAGTTGTGTTTCAGAATAGGACCATGTTGAAGGAATACTTCATCTATTTCCCTTCTTTCATTCATAAACATATCATTTTCATGGTCTAGCAAATATTGTTCTAAGGATCAGTAGGAGGCACGGCAATAGAAGCAAGACCAATAATTTCATCCTTACTAGGCAATTCTTTATCATGGGGTTTTCTACGAAACTGAGCAAAATTAAACTCATGTGACATATCCCCTAAGCCAATTGTAACAACATCCTTTTTGCAATCAATCCTAGTGTTAACAGTATTCAAGAAGGGTCTGCCAAATATAATGGGACAAAAGTCATCTTGTGGGGAACCAAGAACAAGAAAATCAGCAGGATATTTGACTTTCCCACACGAGACTTCTACATCTCTAACAATCCCAAATGGCTTAATAGTATCCTATTGGTAAGCTTAATTGTAGCATCAATATCTTCTAACTCAGCGGGTGCAACATCATGCATAATTTCATTATATAAGGAAAAAGGTATTGCACTAGCACTAGCACCCCTATCACATAAGCCATGATAACAATGATCTCCTATTTTAACAGAAGTAATAGGCATGCCTACAACAGGTCTATGTATCTTAGCATCTAGTCTAGCAATATTAGCAGTTTCGCCACAGAAGTAAATAACATGCCCATCTATATTATCATCCAAGAGATCTTTAACCATAGCAATACTAGGTTCAACTTTGATTTGCTCAGGAGGTGTATATGTTCTAGTATTACTCTTACGAACCACAGTTGAAGCTTTAGCATGATCCTTTATCCTAACAGGAAAAGGTGGTTTCTCAACATAAGTAGTAGGAACAATAGGATCATTATAAGTGATAGTCTTTTCTTCAACTGTAATAGGTGCAACTACTTTTACTTCAGTGGGAGGATTATATTTAAACCACTTCTCCTTAGGGAGATCAACGTGGGTAGCAAAAGATTCACAGAAAAAAGCTACTGTCTCAGAGTCAAGCCCATATTTAGTGCTAAATCCACGAAAAGCATCGGTATCCATAAAAGATTTAACACAATCAAACTTAGGTGTCATACCTGACTCCTTACCATCGTCAGAACCCCAATCTTCAGAGTTGCGTTTAATTCTTTCCAATAAGTCCCACTTGAATTCATTAGTCTTCAGCATATAAGAACCAGCACAGGAAGTATCAAGCATGGTGCAATCATTGAGAGAAAGCCGAGCATAAAATTTTTGAATAATCATTTCTCTTGAGAGCTCATGATTGGGGCATGAATATAACATTGACTTAAGCCTCCCCAAGCTTGAGCGATGCTTTCTTCTTCACGAGGCCAGAAATTATATATGTAATTACGATCATGATGAACAAGATGCATAGGATAGAACTTCTGATGAAATTCCATCTTCAATCGTTTATAGTTCCAAGATCTCGTATCATCACATAGCCTATACCATGTCAATGCGTCTCCCTTGAAAGATAAAGGGAAGACCTTCCTCTTAACAACATCATCGGGAATACCTGCAAGCTTAAATAATTCACAAACTTCATCCACAAAGATAAGGTGTAAATCGGGATGCAATGTTCCATCTCCTGCAAAGGGATTAGCTAGCAGTTTCTCTATCATACCCGAAGGAATCTCAAAGTAAAAAATTTCAGTAGGTTCAGTAGGTTGAGGAGCAACTCTTTGCTCTACTGGTCGGGGCGAAGATGCCCCGAACAAGCCCCTCAAAGGATTAGTTTCCATAGCAATAAGTGACAGAAAATTTCAGCACACTATATAAATGTTTCCTTACCAAGTTCCACTCACCAAAGGCGCTTCACTCCCCGGCAACGGCGCCAGAAAAGAGTCTTGATTACCCACAAGTATAGGGGATCTATCATAGTCCTTTTGATAAGTAAGAGTGTCAAACCCAACGAGGAGCAGAAGGAAATGACAAGCGGTTTTCAGTAAGGTAATCTCTGCAAGCACTGAAATTATAGGTAACAGATAGTTTTGTGATAAGATAATTTGTAAAGAGTAACAAGCAATGAAAGTAAATAAGATGCAGCAAGGTGGCCCAATCCTTTTTGTAGCAAAGGACAAGCCTGGACAATTTCTTATAATGATAAAAGCGCTCCCGAGGACACATGGGAATTATCATCAAGCTAGTTTCATCACGCTCATATGATTCACGTTCGGTACTTTGATAACTTGATATGTGGGTACACCGGTGCTTGGATACTGCCCTTACTTGGACAAGCATCCCACTTATGATTAACCCCTATTGCAATCATCCGCAACCACAAAAGAAGAATTAAGGTGAACCTAACCATAGCATCAAGCATATGGATCCAAATCAGCCCCTTACGAAGCAACTTATAAACTAGGGTTTAAGCTTATGGCACTCTAGCAACCCATCATCTACTTATTACTTCCCAATGCCTTCCTCTAGGCCCAAATAATGGTGAAGTGTCATGTAGTCGACATTCACATAACACCACTAGAGGAGAGACAACATACATCTCATCAAAATATCGAACGAATACCAAATTCACATGACTACTAATAGCAAGACTTCACCCATGTCCTCAGGAACAAACATAACTACTCACGAAGCATATTCATGTTCATGATCAGAGGAGTATTAATATGCATTAAGGATCTGAACATATGATCTTTCGCCAAGTAAACCAATTAGCATCAACTACAAGGAGTAATCAACACTACTAGCAACCCACATGTACCAATTTGTGGTTTTGGTACAAGATTGGATACAAGAGATGAACTAGGGTTTTGAGAGGAGATGGTGCTGGTGAAGATGTTGATGGAGATTGAGCCCCTCTCGATGAGAGGATCATTGGTGATGATGATGGTGATGATTTCCCCCTCCCGGAGGGAAGTTTCCCCGGCAGAACAGCTCCGCCGGAGCCCTAGATTGGTTCCGCCAAGGTTCCGCCTCGTGGCGGCAGAGTTTCGTCCCGTAATCTTGCTTACAATTTTTTTTCAGGGTAAGAGACTTCATATAGCAGAAGATGGGCACCGGAGGGCCAACAGGGGGCCCAGAAGACAGGGGGCGCACCCAGTAGGGGGGCGCCCCCCCCCCACCCCCACCCTCCTAGCCAGGGTGTGGGACCCCTCTGGTACTTTTTTCGCTCAATAATTCTTATTAATTCCAAAATGACTTCCGTGGAGTTTCAGGATTTTTGGAGCTGTGCAGAATAGGCTTCCAATATTTGCTCCTTTTCTAGCTAGAATCCCAGCTACCGCCATTCTCCCTCTTCATGATGAACCTTGTAAAATAAGAGAGAATAGCCATAAGTATTGTGACATAACATATAATAACATCCCATAATGCAATAAATATTGATATAAAAGCATGATGCAAAATGGACGTATCATGACAGCGTAACTCCCGATCTATTCTGCTCCCCCGAAGGTTTTAGGGTATATGGACTTATATAGGTGAAAGAAGTCGGTTAGGGGAGCCACGAGGGGCCCACGAGGGTGGAGGGCGCGCCCCCTGCCTCATGGCCTCCTCGAAGCTTCCCTCACTTCAGCTCCATGTCTCCTGGATCACGTTCGTTCCACAAATCACGCTCCTGAAGGTTTCATTCCGTTTGGACTCCGTTTGATATTCCTTTTCTTCGAAGCACTGAAATAGGCAAGAAAACAGCAATATGGGCTGGGCCTCCGGTTAATAGGTTAGTCCAAAAAATAATATAAAAGTGTATAATAAAGCCCGTAAACATCCAAAACAGATAATATAATAGCATGAATGCTTCATAAATTATAGATATGTTGGAGACGTATCAAATACCTAGTTCAATCTCGTTACCGGCAAGTCTATTTACTCGTTCTGTAATACTTCATCCCGCAACTAACTCATTAGTCGCAATGCTTGCAAGGCTTATAGTGGTGAGTATTACCGAGAGGGCCCAGAGATACCTCTCCAAAACATGGAGTGACAAATCCTAATCTCGATCTATGTCAACCCAACAAACACCTTCGGAGACACTTGTAGAGCACCTTTATAATCACCCATTTATGTTGTGACGTTTGGTAGCACACAAAGTGTTCCTCCGATATTCGGGAGTTGCATAATCTCATAGTTTGAGGAACTTGTATAAGTCATGAAGAAAGGAGTAGCAATGAAACTAACACGATCATAATGCTAAGCTAACGGATGGGTCATGTCCATCAAATCATTCTTCTAATGGTGTGATCTCATTCATCAAATGACAACACATGTCTATGGTTAGGAAACATAACCATCTTTGATTAACGAGCTAGTCAAGTAGAGGCATACTAGGGACTATATTTTTTGTCTATGTATTCACACATGTACTAAGTTTCCGGTTAATACAATTCTAGCATAATAAACATTTATCATGAACTAAGGAAATAAATAATAACTATATTATTGCCTCTAGGGCATATTTCCTTCAGAAACACCCTTATAATAGTTCATCTAGCTTCTCGGTTGTATTTGGATTTTACCCCATTGTGGATCATTTATGGGACATTGTTGCCGACTAGGGGATTGACCATGTCATTTAACGGACGCTCATAGCGTACGACTTTGAGTGTTGGCTCTTGTCACCCGGTTAGCCTTGCCTGTCATTGTTGGTGGGTTACACGCAATGGGCGGGCAGCCGGGTGTAAGCCAAGGAGACACCACAAAACATCTCTTCATCGACAAGTTTTGGTATAAACTTCTTTTAAATAGTAATTGATAGAAACGAAATTCCAACGTTGGGCTTCCTTTTGCTTGTGTTCTACTAAATGTGGTGTCGGGTCGTGTCACGGCCTCTTGCCATCGCGTCCCCTTGGAGGGATGCCATATTTTACCATGTCTAGCCGGCCTCTGACCGATGCGGCTGCCTGGACAGCGTCTTTTCTCATGTTTCACCTGCCTTTGACCCTTGTGGGTTGGTTGTATGGCGTGTACGTTGCATGTGTGGCTGATTGCACTCTTCTCTGACCCGCTGATAGCTTTGGTCGATTCGTCTAGTTTGTCTGCCATGTGGTTCCAGGTGGGGATACCCGTTTTTGATGGTTTGGGTCTTTTGTTGTAGGTGGTGTGGTCGAAAATAATCGCTTGCAGGCAATTACTGGAAAACAACATTCAAATAGGGCGCTAAGTTCTCGGTTCCATCAGCTTTTTTTGCCACTTAGGGGATTGTTCGTAAAATGTGTTATTGGTAGGTTGCTTCATTCCTCGGCTCTAGGTGGGCTCAGTTGCCGGGTGTGTGGACTCTCTGGTCTGCCCGCGTGGTCCCGAGTCGCCTTGGTTGTTCCGAGTAGAAATCCCTGGTTTCGATGGTTCGAGTGACGTACCCTGCGGGGTGTGGTCGGTCTTTCTGTCATCTCAGCTATTGGGTTGATCTAGTCGGCAAATAATGTTATTCGTAAGTTGTTTCCTTTCTTGGCTCCAGATAGTCTCAGATGCACAGTATTTGGACCATGTGGTTTGTCTAGATGGTCATGAATCGTCTCAATTTTTCTATATAAGAGTCTCTGGTTTCAATGGTTTAGGTCATCTACCGTGGGGGGTACAGTTCACCTTTCTGTCGATTGACCCTGCCGGCAAAGAAGGGCATGGTTCATTTCATGTACCATGGGGGGAGTGGCCGTCCTTTCTATCGACTCGGCTATTGAGTTGACATGGCCAACAAAGAAGGACATGGGCAACGATCATTGTTGTCTATCATTGGTAAATGTAAGTAAAAGATACGAAAAACTATATAAACATAACCACTCTAAGACCATTCATGAGAAATAGTTTGTTTAACTTTCGTTTTATGTTTCAATTAGTTTCTTAACTTTCTGGTTGTAGTTTCTCTCTACGCCAATGATGCAACAGGTCATGTATATAAAATAAGCTTGAATGAGCGCTACTTAACAGGAACAAGTTTCATCCACTGTGTCCTTGCACAAAGACCCTTTGTGGCTAAACCAACAACAATAGTGGCCTATTAAGTGTCAAGGACACAACATATGTTTGGCAGCTACCATTGTATTGTGTAACTAAAAGTGATGGCGGCTTCATTTAATTATCCCCTCTCCATTAAGAGTCCATGCACTACATTAGTAAAACAAAGAACTAATGGAGGCAGGGTAGATTTCATCTCCCGCTCATCAATGTTGATGACTTCATAAAGTGGGCTTTGAAAGTCATAGAAGACTCCCAGAACACCCCACCAACTAGATCACATTGCTGAAATACTGGGCTCACATCCAATCATATGCCGGGCATGCGCGAGCGCATGGCTCGGCTTGTGTATCGGCCGTATCCATACGGGTTGTTCCGTTCATGCTAGGTGGTTGTCGGGTTGTGCGCCATGGCTTCTTGCCATCGCGTTCCTCTTGTAGGATGTCGTGCTTTGGATGTCTGCATGGTATTTGAACTATGTTATCTTCCCAGATGGTCGGTTGT
>NC_041391.1:629152974-629168029 GCF_002162155.2 Triticum dicoccoides
GACCTTTCTATTGACACGGGTGTTGGGTTGTCCTAGAGGGCCACAAAAAGACATGGGCAACGATCATCGTTGTCTGTCATTGGTAAATATACATGGCAGATACAAACGCAATACAAACATAATCACTTGATGTCCATTCACGACCAACATCCTTAAAATAGTTCACCTTAATTTTGGTTGTATTAGGTGCTTCTCTTCTTGGCTGCATTTGTTTTTGCGCCCATAGCCGCAGTTAGTCTCTTCAAATAGTTCACTTAACTTACATTTTATGATTCAAAGTTCAGTTAACTTTTAGGCTACAGCTGGTCTCTGTGTCAATGACGAATGGATCATCTACTAGGACTGCATGCATTCCTTCAGCAGTACAATTACTAAGTGGAAAACACATATATATATATATATATTCTGTAAAGTATATTCTCAAAAGCAAATAGGATTGTAATATTTGACTTGTACAAATGTTTCTTTTTCCGCATAACAATTTTATGTTCAAAGGGATTACATGTTTCTTACAAAAGGTGCATTCTAGACACAGTTGTTGTATACCCAAATAATAATAATAATAAAATAGGAAAATATATTAAAAATAGTCAAAAACATTCAATAATATCCCACACTATCAGTGCGACAAAGACATTTTCCTGCCCGTAAATATGTTGATGGTAAACTACATTTTTACAAAGAAAGTTCTTAACACATGTATTACTGAAACTTAACTTGTTTGTGAAAAAAAGTTCTTAGAAATAAAAGGAGGATTGTCACATTTTTCTTGCAAAAAACACTTTTCCCTGGCTCATAAGTTTATGCTCCGTTGAATTACTTTTTGTTTAAAAAGCGTTCATGTTACACGTAAATGTTTTTCCCAAAATAATCACAGTATGTATGTTACTTCAAATAACAATTTTTAAAAATGTTCAGTCTCTTTTCTCGGTCTAAAACATTGGGAGAAAATGTCCAATGCTTTCTCTGCGACCACCAAATTCCCTTCCAATAAGTTTCCCCGAAGTAAATTCATGATATGTATCGTCATATGGAAAAAATTAATACTGAATTTTTTGACATTTGCTTTTGCACTCCAAAAATACATTACGTACATAAAAATGGCTGGCAAGTGGCAAGGAAATGTTCCCACGTAAACGTATTGTAGCCCGGAGCCGGGAGGTGTTTCCCATGGCCCCATTCTTGCTGTCGCGCGTGTCCCGGAAGCCGGTCCAGCTGATGTGACCAGGCCCTGGGCCACCTTCCTTCCCCGTGGCGCCGGAGGCCCTTGGGCCGCGCTCTCCCCCACGGCAGCCGATCGCCTCCGGTTTTCCAGACTTTCACCCACAGATCTGAACTCTGAGAACCTCCAACCAATGACCGGCCGGAAAAAGGTCACACGGCGCGGTGCATGGCGGGCAGTGTGCCGCGTCGCAGCTCCCACCAATCGTTTCCTACGCAGGCGAGCCAAGCCAGGGACGGGAGAGCCGGGGGTGGCCTTTCGGATGCCCAACGGCCTATGCGGTTTGAGCGGCCGAGCCAAGGGACCAGCAGCGCGCGGAGGAACACGGACCAGCCTCCAATCCAACACAAAGAAAAAACTAGTCGGCTCGTGCCTCGTCCTGTCGTGCAACGGTGCAAATGCATAGACACTACGGTCCGTGAGTGGTAATAATTGACTTTCGCATGTCACTTTTTTGAGTAAAAAAATGCCACAGAGCATTTCATTTCGGCTCGACAGACGGGCGCGTCGCTGTCACGGCTAGGCAGATCCCAGTTACCCTAACAAGGAAAGGAAAGGTGGGGCAACGTATGGAGTGGCCGTGTTCACAGGGGTATACGACTTGTTTTCCAGCGTGTGGTGTGGTTGCCTGGGTGCGGTGTTCACGAGTTGTATGGTCCCTGCGTCCTCATTTTGCCCGCGGTTCGGCGAACACCCAATTACATACGGGCGGTTATCTGAGCCGGCGCACCGGCCCAACTGTTGGGTCGGTCGAATGCCAGCCACCCGATGCAGCAAGCCGGAACCGTTCGATCTGGCACTCAACCCCGACTCGCTCTTCTTCCTCTGGTCTGGTGATTTGTAGCCTGCCGCCGAATCACCTCCTTCTCTCGCGTTGGTCAACACAAACAGAAATCCCCTCCTTCCTGTTCCCGCGAGCATCTCTGCCTTCGCCCCCCACGCGTGTGCGCTCCGGCGAGGGGGGCAGCACCCCGTTCCCTTCGCCGCTGCTCGTTGCAGCACCACCGTCGTAGCCCTCGTGCCACCCTTCTGCTGAAAGCTCGTCGTCGCAGCACGTCGTATCCGTAGCTGATGAATCAGACCATTGCAGCTCTGGCACGGTCGGTTCCAGCGCGCATACACCATGGCTGGAGCACCACCGGCGTCACCGCGGTCGTCAACTTGCATAGTCATGCCCAACACAAAACTCCAAAAGCAACAAATCCTTCATTTGTCGGTTGAAGCAAAAATTTACCTGGTTCCAACAAAATTGAACACCGGTTCCAGCAAATAACAACTCATTAGCGAAAACTTCATTGATCGATTGTAGCAAGCGGTTCCAGCAAAACAACTCATTAGGAAGAACTCCCGGTGATTGATTGTAGCAAAACAGAGAGCCCGTCCCAGCATCCTGCGACGCCGTTTCCAGCAAAACAGAGAGCTAGTTCCAGCAAAATTTCTTCCGATTGTAGCAAAAATTAAACATTTACTCAGCAAAAAAGGCTTAGGGCTTCTTTGATTCAAAGGAATTTTATAGGATTTCTAGAGGATTGAAATCCTTAGGATTTTTTCCTATGTTGGTCCTTTGATTCATAGGATTAGATTCCATAGGAATTTTTCCTATGGAATATTTTGTACTACATTTCATAGGAAACCTAACATCCACTCCAACCTCTTTTTACAATTCCTTTGTTTTTTCTGTGACATCAAACACTCATTGCTAATCCTATAGGATTCAAGTGGGCATGCCACTCCAACCCTATACTTTTTCTATTCCTACATTTTTAAAATCCTACGAATCAAAGAGGTCCTTATGGTCTCTAGTTCCAGCATTTGTTAATGTGGATGTAGCTATTCACCGGCCGGTTCCAACAAAAAACTCACTGATTGAAGCACCGGGAGGCCGTCATCTTCGTCGCTGGGACCTGCTGGTTGCAGCATGGGTAGCTGCTGGCCGCCGTTGATGCATGCAGGACAGCGGGGCAATCCAAGCAAAAACCAACAACCCCTGGTTGTAGCATATGTGGCTGTCTCCTACCTGAACAGTGCCGTCGGCCATCTTCGCAGCGCCGCCGTGATACGGCTCACCGGTGGAGAGGAACCAAGACCAAAGAGAGGATGAGCGGCAGTGCATGGGGGGTAGGGCGCGGAGCTGGTGGCGGCCATCGCCGGCACAAGCTAATCAGGCGTGAATGAATAGAGGAAAAGGGGATGAATCGCCCAGCGAATGGATAAGGAACGAGGGAGTGTGCGGTGGAGCAGAGAAAAAAATAGAAACAAGATAAGGTGGCGACGTGGCGCAATCAAAAGGCCTCAATTCAACGAGGATCGAACGACCCGCGCGCGACCGGCCGAAGTTTCAGCCGGCGCGCCGGGTGCGAACATTTTCCATTACATATGGCTTCGACTCCTGGCCAAGAGGCGGCGTATGTGTGTCCCGCTGGTCGCTGCAACTCTCACGCCCTGCATGTTGCCCCGCCGGCCGCGCCCCGGAGCACGGCGGCCAGAAGGACTGCACTGAACGACAACGCACGCTTCATATCTAGACGTGCTCGATTCCCAGCCTTGGGTTCAACAGGCTGGCTCACGCTGTATGTTCCGGCATGCATCGGCACCCGTGCTCCGGTCGTGTCCGTCCATTCCCCTGCTTGACCCGCGGCGAGAAACAATCATTAGAACATTCACGGAAGCATCAGAGGAGAACATGCCGATCACTGATTAGCTCTATAGCTCGGATGGATCTCACGGAACAGATCAGCGACTTGGATCCATTTTAAGCTGCCGCTTTGTCACTATGGATGCCCTTTGCGGCGTGATCCCAGGCAGCGGTTCAGTCGCTCCGAGAGGCCGTCGCCCGAGACGCCGCTTTCAGCACTCCAGTCCAGCTCCAGCCAGATCTATGATTCGTCCGGACGTCATCGCGTTTTTTCTTCTCTTCACGAAAACAAAAGATCTCTTGTTCAATAGTGAAAAGCGAGAATATTCTAGTCGTCTCTCGGTTACAAAAAGGGCTCCTTTTTTCCCTCTATATATTATGCGAGGCCGGAGAAATCAACAAGACAAGTAGCTAGCTAGCTAGCTCGGCGATGGTGATGGATGAAATAGGGGGTGCGTATCTATATATTCCGCCAAAGGGCAGGGCGTTTTGTTAAGCGACGCTGAGCTTTCCCGGTGCGGGTTGGTGATCTGCGATGCGGATCGTTCGCTTATTCTGAATTTCTGAGTCCAGTGGAACCAGTCAGTTGCAGACATGCCGTTTCGAAAGAGGAAAAAAATAATCAGTTGCAGACATTGGATCAACGGTGACTGTGATGTGCTGACTGAAGTGTCCGTCCAGCCCAACAACAGTGATGTTTGTATTCACAAATGGTGCGCTAGCTGTTGCCCGCTCTGCCTTGACCATTTCTTATTGTTGAGCTTATTTAACGGTGCACAATAAGGCGCACACATATCTTAAAATTTGACTTTGACCATAAATTAGACCAACTAAATATGGTTTATGCGACATAAAAATATATACCATTGAATTCATATTGAAAAAAAAGTCGATGGTGTAATTTTTAGGTCAGAAAAATCATATTATTTTATTTTATTCTATTGCGATGGAGAAAAATCATATTATTGATGTAAATTACGATTAAATCTGAATTTTGGGAAACATGCCCGCCTTATTCATCGGAAAGTGAGGAGTACACCTCAATGTATTTTTATGTTTCTTATTTTACTCCTCGGTATTCAATATTTTGTTACAGTTTATAATTAATTTGAGTGGGATCTACATTGTGGAAAACAATAAAAGTTTCAGATTTCCTCAAATAGAATCAGGAAATGTACCGAACAATTGAACTTGGTGGGACTATAACCAAAGTAATTGAAATTTTTGTGAATATTTATTTATTTTTGTAATGCTTGCCAAACAATTAGAACTCATTGGGATAATACAAAATAAATCAAAAATGTTTTATAACACTAAAAGGGTTGAATAAACTTGAATAAAACATTATATACTATGTAGGTGAAAAGAATATACTATTTAACTATTTAAAAGTATTTTAGTCATTTTTCATCGATTAAGATTTTTTTTACAGCTATAATTCAAAATATTCATACAAACTTTAGTTATTTACCCATATTTCAATCATTTTAAAACATTTCACACATGCACACAAAAATTGAATTGTGAAACTTGTACTTTAAATTTTGGAAACTACTTATTTAAACTTGAAAAGCATCTCCATTTTTCTATTTTGTGGGAAAATATTTTAAAAGGTATTGATATACTTTTTGTAATGCATCTTTTGTAAATTTTAAACCGATGCATTGAAATTAGTCTATGCTTTGGGGGAATTTGCGGCGGTCGGGAGCGCCATATAGATGCACCAACTTCTTATTGTATGCGCGTGTTGCCTACTGCTTCAAGTGTAATGCCCCCAACCAATGAGTTTTGCCGGTGTTGTGGTCGTAAATCTCTGCCACCCACGTCCCCCACTTGCCCCCACCGCACACCGATGTAATTCGGCTGCAGCGACGGTCGAGGCTAGGGTTGGGGATGTAGGATGCACTGCCGGCACGGGTCAAATTTCGTGTTTTGAGCCTTTCGGCGTATAAAATCGGGATCTGACCTCGGTATGGAAAATTTTCGAGATTTGACCCTTTTACTACTGTCGGAGGACCTGGCGGTAGGTATATACAGGCTACCGTCGTCCCTCGTGGCGGTAGGTTCCCTGGCGCCATCTGGCCGTTAACGGTCGTGCATGCGTGGCAAAGGGACCTACCGCCGCCGGCTATGGCGGTAGGCTCTTGCAACCTACCGCCGGGCTCTCTGGCGGTAGGTTCCTGGATAAGGTTGTGAGGGGAGGGGGGTGTGTTTCTCCCCACCCACTCATTCGCCCCACTCTTCTTTTCGAGCTCAAGCTCTCTCCTCCTCTTCTCCCCCACCAAATCACCCACTAGATCCCCCTCCATTGCTTGAGATTTGGCCGGTGGATCGAGGCCATTTGCATCACCCAAGGTACCTCCCCCATCCCCCCTTCATTTGGTTGGTTCAAATCATGCATTTTGCTCATTTTGTTGAAATCACTTGTTCATGGTTTTGTTGTGGTGAAATCAATGTATATGATGCATTTAGGGTAATGTTTGTGCTTTGACAATGTATTGTGTCACTAGCATTGTTTTGGTAGTAAGAAATATCATTTAGGGTTTTGTTAGGGTTAGGTTTAATGACATGGTTAGGCTTAAGGTTATTGTTATGCTTAAGTAAATGCCTATATGGCAAACGTTATGGTTATAGTTTAATTAGGGTTTTGTTAGAGTAGATACCTCTTGAATTATAGCTCGATCTACTCCTAGGGTTATAGTTTTTGTCAAGAGACGGTTAGGATTTTTGCCTTGGATGACCGTTATAGTAATCCCTCGACTTGTAGGATGGGATCGATCATCTTTGTTGAGACTTCCACGAAAGCGGCGATGAAGCGTGAACGTGCAATCATTGAGGAAAAGATGGACTTGCGGGTCAAAGCCGTTGATGCATTGAATGCGGCTTGTAGAGATTTTTCAAAGTATTATGTGTCGAAGTACGATGATGCCAGAGTTAAGTTATACCAAGCTAAAGAGAAAAACATAAGCAACCTCAAGAAGGAACAGAAAATTCATAGACGCGCTCTTGCAAGGCAAATTGTATTGTGTGGAACAAGGGATGAAGTGAATGAGATGGACTTTAACAACCCTGGCCAGATCATTGATTGGCTAGTTAGGCACCCATCATCGGCGATACTTAGTCAGGCAACTCGTTGGGCTTGGGTCCATGAAAGAATGATGCCATTTGTTGCAACCCCGGGCCATACGACAAAGATGTCTTGTTGATGGACTAGTAGAGGGGGTTGAAACACATGATGTTGTAGTGTCATTTGGACTGTAATGGCATGTACCCTTATCGTTTATGTAACCTATGTCATTTGAACCAGTGAGAACATTATGTAGCCTAAATAAGTTATGCTTTGTATTTGTATTGTATCATTTGATTTGAGTTTTGGTTTGTTCCATTTCATGTAGCATGGAAAACATGACCCCGGAGGAGATGAAGAAAGTATATGAGAAGTGTTGTGACATTGCATCTAAGAGTCTGGTGGTAGCGTCTGAGAAGATTGTAGCGGAGCGAGTACTTCGTATCAAGAGGGAGCTTGAGGCATGGTTCAAGAGCAATGATGAGGTAATTGTTGCCATGATGGATTTTAACAAGTATCCATTCATGGAGGAACCTTCTGATCTTAAGGATAGAAAAGTTCTTCGTAGGCTTGTGAAAGAAAAACAGAAGATACTTAATGAGCTGCATGAGATGGAATATGCTTGTAGACATTCTGTGGCAACGGAGATCTTTTTCTCTGTGAACATATAAGAATTCCGCGAGTTGGACTTGAGAAAACCCGGACAGGTCATTGGATGGGCAATCACACAAGGCAAGTTAGAGATTCTGGAATGCCGTGCTCGATGGGCCTGGTTCGGCGAAACGAAAGGTGTGTTGGAGATGGGTGGGATCATCGGATTATCAACTGAAGCCTAATCCTGATCATGACGTACAAATTGAACATCTTATATGTTTTAGATCTTTTTTTCCATTGTAGGAAATGTATGCTCGAGCTTGAGCTTGTAGTCTGAACTCATGTCATTCGAATCGCTAGATGGTTTAAGTCATTTGAACAAGTGTCATTTGTGGATGTAGTGAACTATGCTCAGTTATGTATGTCTTTGCTACTCGATCATTTCTGGATGTCATTTGTGGATGCTTAGTCCATAGAAGTTTGTAACAAATGGAAAGGCAAAGGGCTATAAAATAAAGGTAAAGGGACATGGATCAGCACCCTACCGCCATAGGCTCCGACGGTAGGATGGCCAAACCTACCGACAAACGAATGGCTAATTTGGTCACAACAGTAATGGCCGTAGGGTGGCCAACCCTACCGCCATGATCCCTGCGGTAGAGTGCTACCGCCGAGAGGGTTGGCGGTAGGGTGGCCAACCCTACCGTTGGAAATGTCGCCGATTTGGTCATAGTAGTAATGGTCGTAGGGTGGTCAACCCTACCGCCATGATCCCTGGTGGTAAGAACCTAACGCCTAGGGGGCTGGCGGTAGGGTGGCCAACCCTGCCATTAGAAATATCGCCAATATGGTCACAGAAAAAGGAGCAGAGCAGGCAGTTGGTGGCCACCCTACTGCCGTCTGCCTTGGCGGTAGGATGGCAAACCCTACCGCAAAACAGGGGAGAGTTTGCGTTCCAGGAGTTTGCTGTGAGGTTTAATTGCTTACCGCCAAGGCCCATGGCGGTGGGGTTTCAGAGCCTACCGACGAGGCTTCTGGCGGTAGGGTGCAAAGCAGAGCAGAGTTTACTCGGTTTTTCTTCTTAATCATTTGAAGACAAGTGAAGTCACATCAACAGCACAACAAACATAGTTCATGAGATAGTTTCATCACAAGTTTCACAAATCGAAGACATAGTTCATGACATGTTTCACAATAAAGTACATAGTTCATGACAGGTTTCACAAATCAAAGACATAGTTCATCACATGTTTCTCGAATCGAAGACATAGTTCATGACTAGTTTTTTGAAACGAAGGACCTATTGGGTCACACGAGGCCATTTTCCTTTCTTGTCGCGTGCCTCGTGCTCCTCTTGGGCTTCACGAGCCCTTGCAAGCTTTCTTGCTCTTTCCTCTTGACGAGCAATCTTCTCCTTGCGTGCCCTCTCCTCCTCACGCTTCTTTTTCTCCATCCTCTCCTTTTCACGATGCTCTTCATCCAAGCCTCTCTGAAATCATCTTCAAACAACCACCGCCTCCTGAGAAAATCTCGATATTCATCTTTCTTAACATCTTCTGGCACATCTTGATCTATCCATGTGAAGTACTTACAAAGTGGAGGCGGCGACTACGTACGAATAAAGAACAAATGTGGTTATTAGTAAGATAGGTTCAAGTTGTAGCAATGGTTGAATACTCTTTGAACTTGAACAACTTACTGGCGGTACATCATAGGCATGAGCTAGACGACGACGATCGTAGGCATAGTTGGGACAAACAAAATATCTTCTTCCTTCCATCCATGATTTATTGCGATCGGTGGATACCTTAACTCTGCAAACATCTCCACACCAACATGATGGAGTTCTCATATCTTTGTCCTTCACCTTATCCAACTCGGCGTCTGTCCACTTGTTCGGCATGTCCTCGCGGTTAGCACATGGTGGCCTCGTCACAGAACCGGAAGAAGCCATGCCTATAAAGACAAATTTGGTAGTTAATAAAGTAAAATAACATGTATGTATGCAAGAAAAACAAATAAACAAGACCAAATAACAAGTACCATTCACATTATTTCAACCATCTAGATTAAGCAAGATGTCAATAGGCCTTCCTCTATCAACCCTTCTTGTCCTACGACCACTGCCACCGGTACCCGACCGTCCCCCACGCCCTCTAATATTGTCTCCTCGTCCACTACTGCCAAGACGTCCGTCCTCCACGCGCACCACTCATGCCTCCTCGTCCACTACCACTCCTACCTCCTCGTGTGCCACCGGTAACTCCTCTTTGGGCACCACTTTAACTAGTGGGATCCAGAGTGTTGGCATCGGTTTGTGGCTTTTTGGTGCATTTCCTAACATTGTGTCCCGGCTCGTCACATTTACCACAACTATTGATGTCCGGTGCCTCCATGAAATGGCCGCTACCAAATTGTTTCATTCCGGTGTATCCAACTAGGTCAGCCATGTCACCCCTAAACCTCTTCCTTCTTCTTCTTCCCTTTGTAGGCACCATGAGTTCGGGGTCGGGGACGATGTGTGGCCGATCATACTCAGGCCACTGTGACTGATCTAGGAAGGGATGAAACCTAGGAGCCCATGTCAACCTCGTTCGTTCCAATGTGAACTCATGCAACCGCAAGGTGGTACCATCGGATACTTTCAAGTTTCTGAACCTTGCGGCGTTCATCACATGCGAGCAAGGCCAATGATACTTGTGAGGTCTCTCGCACTGACACTACTATGGAAAACCTTATACACAGAATCTTAATTAGCAGTAGTGTGGCACAGAAAGAAGCGCTACTGCTAATTAGTAGTAGCGTGGGTGCAATACACACGCTACGGATACTGATTTAGCAGTAGCGCGTGGTGGAAAAACCGCGCTGCTACAAAAATCCACCGACAATACCCACTACCCTAACTTTAGCAGCAGTGTTGTGCCATGAAGTGCGCTACTGCTAATACAATAGTAGTAACGCGCTTTTGCTACGGTCGCTGCTGCTAAGTTTGAAATTGGGCACATGGTTTTCCCCGCTTCGCAGTAGCGCGTGTGAGAAAAGAGCGCTGCTGCTATGCTCTTACCAGGAACGCGTTTTTCCTCACGCGCTACTGCTAAGACGCAGCCCCCACCACCTTTTCCACCCGTCCTCCCCTCCCCCATCTAGGCTCCTTCCTTTCCCCTACCTCCCACATCCTCCCTCTCTCACTCTTCTTCTTCCTCAATACTTCTCCCCCCATTACTCTCCCTCTTCTACCTACCTTTCTCTCTCTTCATTACTCCTAGCTAACTACACCACCTCCATTAATGCATCTCCTTTCTCTTTTTACTTCCCCCTCCACTAGTTGAAGTTGTCTCCTCCCAAATTAGCTAGCTAGGTACATGTAGAATTTAGTTAAGTGACCTATTTTCCCCCTAACTAGATCTATCTTTGTCAAGAATAGATTTGTGCACTTTTCATCTCCCTACATCATCATCTTCACCGTGTGCTCGATCTCGAGATGGAGGTGATTAAAATTTCATGCTTTTGCAAAATGGAAATATGTGTATGTGTGTGTGATATGATAATTGGGCCATATGATGGAAATTGTGTGTGTGCATGAGTTGACGCCAAATTGTGCTTTTGAGTTGCCTATGTTTTGCCGAAATGTCGATTTATTTCCGTTTCAGCGAATTCTGGGCAAACTCTAGACCTATATATATGTCCTATTTTTAGGGAAGGTCATGCCGAATTTTTGTATGACTTTGATGCCTTCACACATTTTTATAATCAATTTGTTTATTATTACCGTGCAGACGTTCATGATGGTCAGTGGAATGATGGTGGCCAGGTGGTTGCGGTCGGCGGTGCAGGACATGAAAGAAAATGACCCGACAGAGGTTTTATGTCCGTGTCGAAAATGCAAAGGAATAGTTTGGCTAAACCCCTATGACGATGGTCGTGTCGAAGCGCACCTGCTCATGACTGGTTTCATGGATGGCTATACTCGGTGGATAATTGAAGATGAGGATTATGATGTTGAGGATGCCGACGGGGCAGGCAATGACCACATGGGGCAAGACAAAGAGATGAACGATAATGGCGGCGGGGAAGAGGCCGGACATGGCGGAGGAGAAGGGGCCGGACATGGCGGCGGAGAGAATGTGGACTCCACGCAGCAAGTTTGTCGGTACTAAGTTCAATCGTGCGGGACCCTGATGTTCAAGCACTGCTTCGCAAGGAGACGAGTACTGAGAGAGCTGCTTCTAGAGAGGAGACTAAGCTGCAACAACTGGTGGTAGACTCAAACACTCCATTGTATGATGGTTGCAATCCTGAGGTGACCCGTTTGAGTTTCATGCTCCAACTCCTGAAGACGAAGGCTAAAAACAAATGGACCCACACTAGCCTCGATGAGCATCTCAAGTACCTAAAGGATGTTCTTCCCGCGGGGAATCTATGTCCTACTAGTGTTGATGAGGCCAAAAAGATCGTGTGCCCTCTTGATCTGCCGCACGTTAGATACCATGCATGCATCAATGATTGCATAATTTATCGGAAGGAGCACGCGGAAAAAACAAGCTATCCGGTGTGCAATGCTTCTCGATACAAGAAGGCCGGGAAGAAATGTCCCCAGAAAGTTGTATGGTACTTACCGATCACTCCCCATCTCCAGCGGTATTTCATAGATCCCAAGGAAGCAAAGCTAATGCGCTGGCACGCGGAGAGGAAGAAGCCCGACGATGGAGATGATCCGAAGCTGAGACACGTCAAGGATGGAAGCCAATGGAGAGCGTTGAACAACTTCTATCGGTATTTCGAATGTGATGCAAGGAACATCATGCTCGGCGCGTATAACAATGGCATGAATCCATTTGGCAACCAGAACACCACCCATAGCACATGGCCCGTGTTTGTATGGATGTATAACCTCCCCCCTGATTGTGCATGAAGTCGAAGTACATTCACATGAGCATGCTGATTCAAGGGCCGAAACAACCAGGAAATAATATTAATATGTATCTAGGGCTACTTAAAGAGGAGTTAGACACATTATGGAAAACACCGGCCAAGACATGGGACGCCAGCAAAGGCAAGTATTTCTACATGAGAGCCGCGCTGATCACGACGATGCACGACTATCTCGGTTACGGATATGTCGCAGGAAAGGTGTGCCATGGATATTGCGGATGCATGTGGTGCATGGATGATACGACGTCTCAGCAGCTAACGTCAAGGAAAGATGGCGGGTCTGGAAAAATCGTGTACATGGGGCATCAAAGATGGCTCAAACCGGACGACCCGTCAAGGAGCCGTGGAGATCAATTCAATGGTCACGCTGAGCATTGAGGACCTCCACGTAAGCGGAGCGGTGCCGAAATTGATGAGTTGTTGAAAACTGGGAGCAGTGCCCCATGCCAGGAAAGACGATGAAAAAGGCGTTGGAGCCACTGTTGAAGGTATGGAACACGAGGTCTGTGTTCTGGGACTTAGAGTACTAGCACAAACTCAATACACCTCATTGCCTTGATCAAATGCATATCTGTAAGAATGTCCTTGAGAGCTTGCTCGCGACACTGATGAACATGTCGGATAAGACCAAGGATGGGCCGAAGGCAAGAAAAGACTTGCAAGATTTGAATATCAGGGAAGATCTGCACATGCCGCCCCGTAAAAAGTCAGATGAGACAGAGACGGAGACAGAGGCGCGGGATAAGAAGGGCAAGAAAATAAAGTAAGAGAAATATTGCCCCCCTTCTTGCTTCACCTAAGTCAGGCTGAGATCGATCAATTCTTTAAGTGCCTTACCGGAGTCAAAGTTAGTTCCGGTTACTGTGACAAGATAAGCAGATATCTAGACATGGACAAGAAAAGGTTCAGCGGGATGAAGTCCCATGACGGTCATGTGATGATGACGCAGATACTACCTGTTGCCCTTAGAGGGATAATGGACAAGCACGTCCCTGACACGCTTATTGGTCTCTGCAACTTTTTTGACGTCATCTCTCAAAAGTCGATCAGTGTGAAGCAGCTCCAAAGGCTACATGAAGAGATCGTTGTGATACTGAATGAGCTTGAGATGTACTTCCCGCCCGCATTCTTTGACGTGATGGTGCATCTGTGTGTCCATATTGTGGACTACATAATAGACCCGGGGCCGTCATTCCTGCACAACATGATGCCGTTTGAGAGGATGAATGGGATCATCAAAGGATTCATTCGTAACATGTCCCATCCGGAAGGAAGCATCGTCCAGGGCTATCTGACACAAGAGTGCATCTCTTTCTGCGAGAATTTTCTATATGGCGCAGACCAGCCGCCCGGTGTTAGTGTTGGTTTGCCCGTTAACAAGCACGATGGGAGGCTCGAAGGAGAAGGTCACTCCAACGGTTGCAGGGAACTGCACATGGCATACTCAGATCGATGCAACGACTTTGACAGAGCAAACTTGGTAGTGCTACAACACCTAGACCAGGTAGATCCTTTCGTGGCACTGCACAAAGATATTATCGCAAAGAAGTATCGTGACCGGGGGGTATGCAGGACGGACGCCGAAGTTACTAGAGAGCACAACTCCACTTTCCTACATTGGTTCAAAGAGCATATTATTGCTAATTCCCCGGAGGAGGGCTGTAAGGACGGATTGCTCATATATGCCTTAGCACATGGCCCCTCGCCCATCCTCGTAACCTATCAGGCATACGATATCAATGGATACACGTTCTATACAGAGGCCAAAGATATGGACAATGATGATCAGAACTCAGTGGAATGCATGACCGGCAGCGACAATGGCACAACTGACAGATTTTACGGAAGGTTCGAGGAGATCTGGGAGCTTGACTACTCTGGACTGCACAACATGATGATGTTTCGTGTTAGATGGGCTAAGAATATCGAAAGAGAAAACCAGAATTTCACTACCATGGCTATACCCGACGCCAAGAGCGCTACCGTGAACGCTATCGCAAAAAACGAGCCATGGGTACACGCTAAGCACGTGACACAATGCTTCTTCATAACCGACCCGCGCAATCCCAGCCATGTTGTCATGAGGAGAGGCAGAAGGAACATCATTGCAAAAGCCATTATTATGCATGGGTCCAATGATGTAATATATATGTTCCTATTTTGTGTATACATACTTAACCGTCAAATGATGCAATATATATCGCCTTCCCTTCGTTCACTGCTCTCAGAGAAAAAAAAGTGAGAGAAAATGAAGGAAAAGAAAAGGAAACGAATAGCAAAACTGCTATATATAGCAGCAACGCTTTTGTGAGAAAAGAGCTACAACTTGTCAAGATAGCAGTAGCGGTTTCTACACAAAACCGATATAGCTAGCTGGAGTAGCTATAGCGCGTTTTGTTAAAACACGCTACTGCTATGCCCACTTAACCCCCAAAATCCCCACCCCTCTCTCCATCCCGCCTCTTTTCCCCCAAATCCCCACACTCTCTCTTCCCCCGTCGCGCCGCCGGAGCCCTTCCCTTGCCGCGCCCCTGTGCTCGCCCCCAACCCCGCCCCCGACCCCGGCGCCAGCGCTGGCTCCGGCCCCGGCCCCGACCCCCACCCC
>NC_041391.1:629168396-629210058 GCF_002162155.2 Triticum dicoccoides
CGCCCACGACCCCGACCCCGACGCTCGCCCATGGCCCGGCCCCGACTCCGACCCTGGCTCCGGCGCTGGCACTCGACCCCGACTCTGACCCCAACCCCGACCCCTCCCAACCTCGGCCATCGTCAGGCCTGCACCCTGTGTAAGCCCTCACCGCTCCTTCTTTCTCTGGTAGCTAGGGTTCTTTGGTTAAAAGACTTAGGTTTTAGTTAGGGCAGATGGTTAATTAGGTTATATATTTAGTTATGAATTTAGCTAGGTTTTTTCTTCAAGTTCTATATTTTTCTTCCTTTTATATGCAAATTTGAAGCGGACATGTGATATGTGGACATGTGATGTTTTGGACATGTCATATTTGGAATTTGGACATGTTATTTGGACATGATGATTATTGTTGGGGAACATAGTAATTTCAAAAAATTCATACGCACACGCAAGATCATGGTGATGCATAGCAATGAGAGGGGAGAGTGTTGTCTACGTACCCTTGTAGACCGAAAACGGAAGCGTTAGAACAACGCGGTTGATGTAGTCGTACGTCTTCACGGCCCGACCGATCAAGCACCGGAACTACGGCACCTCCGAGTTCTAGCACACGTTCAACTCGATGACGTCCCTCGAACTCCGATCTAGCCGATTGTAGAGGGAGAGTTCCATTAGCACGACGGCGTGGTGACGATCCTGATGTTCTACCGTCGCAGGGCTTCGCCTAAGCACCGCTACAATATTATCGAGGAGGACTATGGTGGAGGGGGGCACCGCACACGGCTAAGAGATCCAAGGGATCAATTGTTGTTGTGACTAGAGGTGCCCCCCTGCCCCCTATATAAAGGAGCCAGGGGGAGGGGGTCGGCCGGCCAGGAGGGGCGCGCCAGGAGGAGTCCTCCTCCCACGGCGAGTAGGACTCCCCCCTTCCTTGTTGGAGTAGGAGAGAAGGAAAGAGGGGGAGAGGAGGAAGGAAAAGGGGGCTGCACCCCTTGTCCAATTCGGACCAGAGGGGGGCTGCGCGCCTCCTTCCTTTCGGCCTCTCTCCTCTATTCCCGTATGGCCCAATAAGGCCCATATACTCCCTGCCGAATTCCCGTAACTCTCCGGTACTCCAAAAAATACCCGAATCACTCGGAACTTTTCCGAACTCCGAATATAGTCGTCCAATATATCGATCTTTACGTCTCGACCATTTAGAGACTCCTCATCATGTCCCCGGTCTCATCCGGGACTCCGAACTCCTTCGGTACATAAAAACACATAAACTCATAATATAACTGTCATCGAAACCTTAAGCATGCGGACCCTACGGGTTCGAGAACAATGTAGACATGACCAAAACACGTTTCCGGTCAATAACCAATAGCGGAACCTGGATGCTCATATTGGCTCCCACATATTCTATGAAGATCTTTATCAGTCAAACCGCATAACAACATACGTTGTTCCCTTTGTCATCGGTATGTTACTTGCCCGAGATTCGATCGTCGGTATCTCAATACCTAGTTCAATCTCGTTACCGGCAAGTCTCTTTACTCGTTCCGTAATATATCATCTCGCAACTAACTCATTAGTCACATTGCTTGCAAGGCTTATAGTGATGTGCATTACCGAGAGGGCCCAGAGATACCTCTCCCACAATCGGAGTGACAAATCCTAATCTCAAAATACGCCAACCCAACAAGTACCTTTGGAGACACCTATAGAGCACCTTTATAATCACCCAGTTACATTGTGACGTTTGGTAGCACACAAAGTGTTCCTCCGGTAAACGGGAGTTGCATAATCTCATAGTCATAGGAACATGTATAAGTCATGAAGAAAGCAGTAGCAACATACTAAACGATCAAGTGCTACGCTAACGGAATGGGTCAAGTCAATCACATCATTTTCCTAGTGACACTTAGTTTGTCTATGTATTCACACATGTATCATGTTTCCTGTTAATACAATTCTAGCATGAATAATAAACATTTATCATGATGTAAGGAAATAAATAAAAACTTTATTATTGCCTCTAGGGCATGTTTCCTTCAGTATCCCACTTGCACTAGAGTCAATAACCTAGTTCACATCAGCATGTGATTCAACACCAATATTCACATATGTATGTGATTAACACCCATAGTTCACATCGTCATGTGACCAACACCCAAAGGGTTTGCTAGAATCAATAATCTAGTTCATATCGCTATGTGATTTACACCCAAAGAGTACTAAGGTATGATCATGTTTTGCTCATGAGAGAAGTTTAGTTAACGGGTCTATCACATTCAGAGCCGTATGTATTTTGCAAATATTCTATGTCTACAATGCTCTGCACGGAGCTCCTCTAGCTAATTGCTCCCACTTTCAATATGTATCTAGATTGAGACTTAGTGTCATCTGGATCGGTGTAAAAGCTTGCACCGATGTAAATCTTTACGACGGGCTCTTTTTATCACCTCCATAATCGAGAAACATCTCCTTAGTCCTCACTAAGGATATTCTTGACCACTGTCCAGTGATCTACTCTTAGATCAAAATTGTATTCCTTTGCCAAACTCGGAGCAAGGTATACAATAGGTCTGGTACACAGCATAGCATACTTTATAGAACCTATGACTGAGGAATAGGGAATGACTTTTCATTCTCTTTCTATTTTCTGCCATTGTCGGGTTTTGAGTCTTACTCAACTTCACACCTTGCAACACAGGCAAGAACTCCTTATTTGACTGTTCCATTTTGAACTACTTCAAAATCTTATCAAGGTATGTACTCGTTGAAAAATCTTATCAAGCGTCTTGATCTATCTCTATAGATCTTGATGCTCAATGTGTAAGCAGCTTCACCGAGGTCTTTCTTTGAAAAACTCCTTTCAAACACTTCTTTATGCTTTCCAGAAAATTCTACATCATTTCCGATCAACAATATGTCATTCACATATACTTATCAGAAAGGTTGTAGTGCTCCCACTCACTTTCTTGTAAATACAGGCCTTTCCAAAAGTCTGTATAAAACCATATGCTTTGATCAACTCATCAAAGCGTATATTCCAACTCCGAGATGCTTGCACCAGTCCATTGATGGATCGCTGGAGCTTGCACATTTTGTTAGCACCTTTCGGATCGACAAAACCTTCTGGTTGCATCATATACAACTCTTCTTCCAGAAATCCATTCAGGAACACAGTTTTGATATCCATTTGCCAGATTTCATAAAATGTGGCAATTGCTAACATGATTCGGACAGACTTAAGCATCATTATGAGTGTGAAAATCTCATCATATTCAACACTTTGAACTTGTCGAAAACCTTTCGCAACAAGTCGAGCTTTGTAGATAGTAACACTACTATCAGTTTCCGTCTTCCTCTTGAAGATCCATTTATTTTCTATGGCTTGCCGATCATCGGGCAAGACAACCAAAGTCCACACTTTGTTCTCATACATGGATCCCATCTCAGATTTCATGGCCTTAAGCCATTTTGTGGAATCTGGGCTCATCATCGCTTCCTCATAGTTCATAGGTTTATCATGGTCTAGTAACATGACTTTCAGAACAGGATTACCATACCACTCTGGTGCGGACCATACTCTGGAAGACCTACGAGTTTCTGTAGTAACTTGATCCGAAGTTTCATGATCATCATCATTAACTTCCTCACCAATCGGTGTAGGCATCACTGGAACTGATTTCTGTGATGAACTACTTTCCAATTTGGGAGAAGGTACAATTACCTTATCAAGTTCTACTTTCCTCCCACTCACTTCTTTCGAGAGAAACTCCTTCTCTAGAAAGGATCCATCTTAGCAACGAATCTTGCTTTCGGATCTGTGATAGAAGGTGTACCCAACAGTTTCCTTTGGGTATTCTATGAAGACGCACTTCTCTGATTTGGGTTCGAGCTTATCAGGTTGAAACTTTTTCACATAAGCATCGCAGCCCCAAACTTTAAGAAACGACAACTTTGGTTTCTTGCCAAACCACAGTTCATAAGGCATCGTCTCAACGGATTTCGATGGTGCCCTATTTAAAGTGAACGCAACTGTCTCTAATGCATAACCCCAAAACGATAGTGGTAAACCGATAAGAGATATCATAGATTGCACAATATCCAATAAAGTGCGGTTACTACTTTCGGACACACCATAACGCTATAGTGTTCTAGGTGGTGTGAACTGTGAAACTATTCCACATTGTTTTAATTGAAGACCAAACTCGTAACTCAAATATTTGTCTCTGTGATCAAATTGCAGAAAC
This sequence comes from Triticum dicoccoides, assembly GCF_002162155.2. NCBI lineage: Eukaryota > Viridiplantae > Streptophyta > Magnoliopsida > Poales > Poaceae > Triticum > Triticum dicoccoides. The sequence continues at coordinate 629,172,623 of NC_041391.1, forward strand.
TTTATTTTCTTGTTACGATGATTCTTCACTTCACTCTGAAATTCTTTGAACTTTTCAAATGTTTTCAGACTTGTGCTTCATTAAGTAGATATACTCATATATGCTCAAATCATCTTGTGAAGGTTAGAAAATAACGATACCCGCCACGAGCATCAATACTCATTGGACTGCATACATTGGTATGTATTCTTTCCAACAAATCAGTAGCTCGTTCCATTGTTACGGAGAACGGAGTTTTAGTCATCTTGCCCATAAGGCACGGTAAGCAAACATCAAATGATTCATAATCAAGTGATTCTAAAAGTCCATCTTTATGGAGTTTCTTCATGTGCTTTACACCAATATGACCTAAACGGCAGTGCCACAAATAAGTTGCACTATCATTATCAACTCTGCATCTTTTTGGCATCAATATTATGAATGTGTATCACTACGATCGAGATCCAACAAACCATTTTTGTTGGTGTGTATGACCATAGAAGGTTTTTATTCATGTAAAGAGAACAACAATTGTTCTCTAATTTAAATGAATAACCGTATTGCAATAAACATGATCAAATCATATTCATGCTCAACGCAAACGCCAAATAACATTTATTTAGGTTTAACACTAATCCCGAAAGTATAGGGAGTGTGCGATGATGATCATATCAATGTTGGAACCACTTCCAACACACATCGTCACTTCGCCCTCAACTAGTCTCTGTTTATTCTGTAACTCCTGTTTCAAGTTACTAATTTTTAGCAACTGAACAAGTATCAAATACTCAGGGGCTACTATAAACACTAGTAAGGTACACATCAATAACCTGTATATCAAATATAGCCTTGTTCACTTTGCCATCCTTCTTATCCACCAAATATTCAGGGTATTTCCGCTTCCAGTGACCATTTCCTTTGCAGTAGAAGCACTCAGTTTCAGGCTTTGGTCCAGCTTTGGGCTTCTTCACGGGAGTGACAACTTGCTTGCCATTCTACTTGAAGTTTCCCTTTCTTTCCCTTTGCCCTTTTCTTGAAACTAGTGGTCTTGTCAATCATCAACACTTGATGCTCTTTCTTGAATTCTACCTTCGTCGATTTCAGCATCATGAAGATCTCGTGAATCGTTTTCGTCATCCCTTGCATTATAGTTCATCACGAAGTTCCAATAACTTGGTGATGGTGACTAGAGAACTCTGCCAATCACTATCTTATAAGGAAGATTAACTCCCACTTGATTCAAGCGATTGTAGTACTCAGACAATCTAAGTACTTGCTCACTAGTTGAGCAATTCTCCTCCATCTTTTGGGCGAAGTATTTGTCAAAGGTCTCATACCTCTTGACACGGGCATGAGTCTGAAATACCAATTTCATCTCTTAAAACATCTTATATGTTCCATGACGTTTCAAAAACGTTTTTGTAGTCCCGGTTCTAAGCCATAAAGCATGGTGCACAAAACTATCAAGTAGTCATCATATTGAGCTAGCCAAACGTTCATAACATCTGCATCTGCTTCTGTAATAGGTCTGTCACCTAGCGGTGCATCAAGGACATAATTCTTCTGTGCAGCAATGAGGATAAACCTCAGATCATGGACCAAGTCCGCATCATTGCTACTAACATTTTTCAACTTAATTTTCTCTAGGAACATATAAAAAACTTAGGGAAGCTATAACGCGAGCTATTGATCTACAACATAATTTGCAAAATGCTACCAGGACTAAGTTCATGATAAATTAAAGTTCAATTAATCATATTACTTAAGAACTCCCACTTAGATAGACATCCCTCTAATCTTCTAAGTGATCACGTGATCCAAATCAACTAAACCATGTCCGATCATCACGTGAGATGGAGTAGTTTCAATGGTGAACATCACTATGTTGATCATATCTACTATATCACGCTCGACCTTTCGGTCTCCGTGTTCCGAGGCCATATCTGTTATATGCTAGGCTTGTCAAGTTTAACCTGAGCATTCCGCGTGTGCAACTGTTTTGCACCCGTTGTATTTGAACGTAGAGCCTATCACACCCGATCATCACGTGGTGTCTCAGCACGAAGAACTTTCGCAACAGTGCATACTCAAGGAGAACACTTCTTGATAATTTAGTGAGAGATCATCTTATAAAGCTACCGCCGAACTAAGCAAATTAAGATGTATAAAAGATAAAATTCACATGTAATCAAAATATGTGACATGATATGGCCATCATCATCTTGTGCCTTTGATCTCCATCTCCAAAGCATTGTCATGATCTCCATCGTCACCGGCATGACACCATGATCTCCATCATCTTGGTCTATATGAATGTGTCATCACATGGTCGTCTCGCCAACTATTGCTCTTGCAACTATTGCTATCGCATAGCGATAAAGTAAAGCAATTATTTGGCACTTGCATCTTATGCAACAAAGAGACGACCATAGGGCTTTTGCCAGTTGCCGATAACTTCAACAAAACATGATCATCTCATACAACAACTTATATCTCAACACATCTTGACCATATCACATCACAACATGCCCTGCAAAAACAAGTTAGACGTCCTCTACTTTGTTGTTGCAAATTTTACGTGGCTGCTACGGGCTGAGCAAGAACCGTTCTTACCTACGCATCAAAACCACAACGATAGTTCGTCAAGTTAGTGTTGTTTTAACCTTCTCAAGGACCGGGCGTAGCCACACTCGGTTCAACTAAAGTTGGAGAAACGGACACCCGCCAGCCACCTGTGTGCAAAGCGCGTCGGTAGAACCAGTCTCGTGTAAGCGTACGCGTAATGTCGGTCTGGGCCGCTTCATCCAACAATACCGCCGAACGAAAGTAGGACATGCTGGTAAGCAGTATGACTTGTATCACCCACAACTCACTTGTGTTCTACTCGTGCATATAACATCTACGCATAAAACCTGGCTCAGATGCCACTGTTGGGGAACATAGTAATTTCAAAAAATTCCTACGCACACGCAAGATCATGGTGATGCAGAGCAACGAGAGGGGAGAGTGTTGTCTATGTACCCTCGTAGACCGAAAGCGGAAGCGTTAGAACAACGCGGTTGATGTAGTCGTACGTCTTCATGGCCCGACCGATCAAGCACCGAAACTACGGCACCTCCGAGTTCTAGCACACGTTCAACTCGATGATGTCCCTCGAACTCCGATCCAGCCGAGTGTCGAGGGAGAGTTCCGTCAGCACGACGGCATGGTGACGATCTTGATGTTCTATCGTCGCAGGGCTTCGCCTAAGCACCGCTACAATATTATCGAGGAGGACTATGGTGGAGGGGGGCACCGCACACGGCTAAGAGATCCAAGGGATCAATTGTTGTTGTGTCTAGAGGTGCCCCCCTGCCCCCGTATATAAAGGAGCCAGGGGAAGGGGGTCGGCCGGCCAGGAGGGGCGCGCCAGGAGGAGTCCTCCTCCCACTGGGAGTAGGACTCCCCCCCTTCCTTGTTGGAGTAGGAGAGAAGGAAAGAGGGGGAGAGGAGGAAGGAAAAGGGGGCTGCACCCCTTGTCCAATTCGGACCAGAGGGGGGCTGCGCGCCTCCTTCCTTTCGGCCTCTCTCCTCTATTCCTGTATGGCCCAATAAGGCCCATATACTCCCCGGCGAATTCCCGTAACTCTCCGGTACTCCGAAAAATACCCGAATCACTCGGAACTTTTCCGAACTCCGAATATAGTCGTCCAATATATCGATCTTTACGTCTCGACCATTTAGAGACTCCTCGTCATGTCCCAGATCTCATCCGAGACTCCGAACTCCTTGGGTACATCAAAACACATAAACTCATAATATAACTGTCATCGAAACCTTAAGCGTGCGGACCCTACGGGTTCGAGAACAATGTAGACATGACCAAAACACGTTTCCGGTCAATAACAAATAGCGGAACCTGGATGCTCATATTGGCTCCCACATATTCTACGAAGAACTTTATAGGTCAAACCGCATAACAACATATGTTGTTCCCTTTGTCATCGGTATGTTACTTGCCCGAGATTCGATCATCGGTATCTCAATACCTAGTTCAATCTCGTTACCGGCAAGTCTCTTTACTCGTTCCGTAATATATCATCTCGCAACTAACTCATTAGTCACATTGCTTGCAAGGCTTATAGTGATGTGCATTACCGAGAGGGCCCAGAGATACCTCTCCGACAATCGGAATGACAAATCCTAATCTCGAAATACGCCTACCCAACAAGTACCTTTGGAGACACCTGTAGAGCACCTTTATAATCACCCAGTTACGTTGTGACGTTTGGTAAAACACAAAGTGTTCCTCCGGTAAACGGGAGTTGCATAATCTCATAGTCATAGGAACATGTATAAGTCATGAAGAAAGCAGTAGCAACATACTAAACGATCAAGTGCTAAGCTAACAGAATGGGTCAAGTCAATCACATCATTCTCCTAATGATGTGATCCCATTAATCAAATGATAACTCATGTTTATGGCTAGGAAACTCAGCCATCTTTGATTAACGAGCTAGTCAAGTAGAGGTCTACTAGTGACACTTAGTTTGTCTATGTATTCACACATGTATCATGTTTTCGGTTAATACAATTCTAGCATGAATAATAAACATTTATCATGATGTAAGGAAATAAATAATAACTTTATTATTGCCTCTAGGGCATATTTCCTTCAATTATGTGCAGGGTAAATGATCCGAATGGCCTATGTTACGCCGGAATGTTGATCCATTTCCGTTCCAGTGAATTTCAGGCGCTCGATATGTCCATTTTTTAGCAAAGGTCATGCCAAAATTTTCCGTGAATTTTGGCATGATTTGTGCTAGATAGCAGGCATATCGAGTGCCGTGAGTTGCTCGGAAATGATATTCTGGCAAACATAGATTTCTTTTTTATGTCATTTCTCATTTTTTTCATAGTTTTAGAATTAAATGAGGAGACTTAATCATAGGAAACATGTCGGACAACGAAGAAACTAGACCTTCTGACCAAGATGCGGATGAGATGGATTATGAGGGTGAACAAGAGTACCTCGACCACTTAACTGCTAAGAAAAGTCAAGGTTTGCAGGTCAGCCTCGATGATGGTACTGACGCCGACATCGACATCGACGGCGCTGGCATCGATGGCGGTGCCGAGACCGGCAGGGAAGGTACCGCTGGGGAAAATACCGGCGGGGAAGGTACCGGCGCTGATGTCGCTGCCGAAAAGAAGAAGCAGAAGAAGCAAAGGATACGAAAACCTAAAAAACTAGGGATTGGATGACCGGTGATCACAAAGATGGCACCTGACAAGTTTGAGCCATTAGAGCCGGAAGAACCTCGCAAGTGTTATGGGAACCAAGTAGGATGCATCCTACGGGAATGCGCAAGCATCAACGATGATGAATTAAGGAGTAAAGAACATTTGACGCAGTTGCTCCTGACGAAGTTGCACAAGAGATTCAAGTTCCCCTACCGGGATGATAACATAGAACAACCGTGGGATGATCCGGAGATGAAAAAGATTAACAATCATGCCATGGGCATGTTCAACAATGATTTGGCCTCCTGGAAAGGGAGGGTGAAACGAGCTATTGATGCTGAGGAACCCCTGTCCAAGATTCTGGAGGAAAATCTGACACTTGCGGAAGAGGAGTTCGAAAAGTTCAAGGACACTTGCGCTACCGAGGTAGCCAAGGCTAAGGCTACGAAATTCAAGAGCCTTCAACAAAGGAACACGGGGAAGCATCGCCTCGGAAGCCGTGGCTACCTCAGTAAAAGGCCCATATGGGATAAGGAGGACGCAGAACGTGAAGCCGTGGGTATCCCAGACCCCTTTGTGAAGTTCACCAACCCCTTGGAGTGTGAGTTCATTAGGGCCCGTTACAAGTGGGACAAGGAAAAGAAGGTTTTTACACGGACCAGATCACAAGGAAATTGATTAGACTACTGGTAATTATTCTTCTACCACCTTACATTTAGCTCCAGATCTAGTCGACTACACATTCCTAAACGGTTCACGTTCCTTCTGCAGGAGAAGCAACACCAGCTTGCAGTCAAAAGCCCTACTTCTCTGATGAGGCCCAAGTGGGACACCCCTCTCAACCGGGCCTTGAACGAACTTAAGGGACTCCCTTTGGACCAGCGGCCGCAATATGGTCGTATGCACGGCGCTGGAGACGGCGCCATGTGGAAGGTGTTTTTACAATGAGGGCCCGGAGGCCAAGAAGCAGAAAAAGAAGTTTAGTCAGGCGGACATCAATGAGAAGGTGAAGCTTGCGGTCGAGAAAAAAGCAGTTGAGGACGCAAAAAAAAATAGCTGAGGAGAAAAATGAGTTGCTACATCAGGCAGTCAATGCAGCCGTAACTGCATGCAGAAATGATTTTTCTACTAACTTGATTCCAGCTATCATCAACTAGACGAAGGCAAATCCAGACAAGACGGTACATGATTTCCCGTTGCCCAGTTTCGGCGCGAGCAACTCCGTGAACAACAGCAACACGGCACCATCACTTGCTGACGCAACCGGACCTCCTCTCGCACACGCTCCCGCTCATAGCAGCCCATCCTCAGTCTCTGGCGTGCTAGGTGGGCCTTCGTCTTTGGCTGAGCTCGACGCCCTCACGGAAATTACATGTCGCACCAACATATATATATATATATATATATATATATATATATATATAGAGAGAGAGAGAGAGAGAGAGAGAGAGAGAGAGAGAGAGAGAATATTCCATTTTCGTTGCCTTTTGGATGTTTTATGCCACAGACATGTGTTTGCAGGCCGACGAAACCCCGTGCACCATACTCTACTTGATCAAAGGCCAGAAGGTGGACGTGGGAAAGGGGGTGATAATGAACCCATTGCAACCCACGTTCCACAACTAGCCGATCCCCGCTGGGCACTTCAGGGTTAACTTGTCCAGTGTGAAATCAGGGCACGAGGATTTGCCTCCTCCAGTACGGCATGTGGGAGAGGACGACGAGACCATGCCGCGAATTGGAAGCTGCAAGGGTTGGATGCTGCTATGGCCAAACAATATTCTTCGTCTGGAGCCGGATGAGAGCACACCAATAACCACACATCAACAAGCATGTGCGGAGACCACCACCCCGCCTACACAATTAACAGCTCATGTAGTGTCGGGTGAGAGCGGCGGACGATGTGATGAAGGGGGTGTAATAGTACTGGCTGATGTAATCGGTCCTGTAGAACAGAGAATGGATGATGAGATGGAGGTCGGCCCAATGGCTTTCCTCAATACAAACGCGTATGACTGTGACTTAGATATGATGAGTCAACCATATGACAAATCGGGCTATCAGCATGCTAATGAGGATATGGATGATCTGCCCGGGCAGGAAGGTCGTAGCAGGGATTGCAAGAAGTCTCTCTTCATGAAATCCTCACAGGACACGCGTGAAGATTCCGCTTCAACACAGGCTCAACTAGCCGGGGGTTGTACAGTGCTTAGCCCGACAACACTGGGGCAGGGGTTAAGGAAGGGTCTGGAAGGTGTGCCCAAGAAAAAGGAGAGGAAGAGACCGGGGAAGATAGCTGCCTCGAAACAAGCCAGAGCACATAGCAGCCAGACCATGGATTCTGAAGAGCGTGTACCCGTGAAAGGTGCGGCCATGTTCCATCTCACGGGCGAGCCGATGCTACCGCCGAAACCGCTGGAGGCACTATCAGGGGATCTCAGGAGACTGCACGACCATGTGTTGTCGACTGAGAAAAGCCCACTAGCCTCGAAGGATCCAGGATATCCGACATACGTGGCTCGTGTGCCTGAGGGAAGTGCTACATCGACACACGGCCCGCGCAGGTCTTCTTCCTACAGTTTGACCATATCTTTGAGATGTTTCTAACAAGGTGGCTCGATTTTACAATCGTCCGCCTTTTTGCGCTACATATGAGCTCCGTCATGAAGAGAGAAGAAGACTCGCAAATCTGTGTGGCGGATCCGTACTACATGCACGAGTCTTTCTTGAGTCTCGGCGACTTTGAGCGTGAAACTGCTAGGGAGTACCTCCAAAACTTCATGGTACAGAATAAGGACCAGGAAATTGTCCTCCTACCTTATCACCCAAAGTAAATCAGTACAGGACAACCCTTTCGTACATTTTAATCATTCCTTCTCACTCATATGGAGAATAATTTGAGGTGTCTTTTCCCCGCAGCAACGGGTGCGCCGTCCTTATTGTTCTTTACCTGCGAGTCTCCCACGCCGTGTATTTCGATCCTTCCAGAGACTACGAGAAGAAGGACTACACCCACATAATGAATATTCTAGATGATGCTCTCCAAGGCTTCAGCATTAGAGGTGGCCACATGCAGATTAGGAAACAAAGGAACAAGAAGATGGGTTTCACGCATAAAACTAACTTCTGCTGCATCCATGTCCCAAAACCAGGCAAGAAAGATGGATTCTACATCCTCCATCTCATGATTGAGTTCAGCACGGATCACCAAAAGCTTCACATCACAAACAGAAATGATGATCATATCCACAAGTGGGTACAATCTCATGGATAAGCGGATTATAAACTTAGAGATGACTTCTTTCGCATCCAAAGGGACATTGCAACGATCATCATGAAAGAAGTCGTCGATGAGAAGGGGATGTTCCACCACGACCCTATATTGTGAGCTGACGTCCGAACTTGCATAGGCATGCAACGTCATGACCTCACGCCATTCAAGAAGCAAGGGTCCATCCTCGATGATATGGAAGGATGGAACTTCTAGTGATTTACGATGCCGATGATGATGATATGTGTCGGTTGAGCTTGTATACTTTCTGTAGCGATGACACTTTGTGATGTCCATGGTCCCTGCTGAACTTGCGTAACACTACTTTGTTAGTTTGGGTACGATGACCTGCTTACCTCTAGTTAATTAGTTTGCATACTGTATGTTGCATCTAGTTGCTAACCCTTTCTTTTTCGTGTTGCTATAGTATGTTTTGTTGCATATGATTGTACATCCTCTTGATGAAGATGCATCTCTAACAGGTACCTAGCTTCTTGATGGCGAGATGGCAGTGCTATGTTGTGTACAAAGGGAAGGTTCTAGGGGTGTACAATGAGTGGACTGAGTGTCAAGCGCAAGTGAATGGGGTCTCAGGCGCCAGCCATAAAGTCTTCAAAAGAAGACAAGAAGGAGAAGCTAGTTACTTGAGGTTCATGCTAGCGCGAGAGAGGACTCGTAACCGCCGCCTCATGTACTGCATAGTTCAGCTCTCACTCATAGTGATAGCTCTTCTCGCGTATATCATTGTTTAGATGGATGACGTTGTAGTTGCAAGTATTCGAGACTTGCATGTATCGCTATTTTTGAGATGATGATGAGATAAGACTTTGTGTTGGATGATGATTATAATGAGACTATTTGTATGTATATGCTATGATTACATTTGTGGTCTCGCAGCCATTTGTATGTGTATCATGATGACATTTGTATGCGCTAAAGATTCTTGTATAAAGTCTGTTCAAATACAAAACAAATATGCATAAAACAAAAATCAAAAACTACTAAAATTAGCAGTAGCAAATGGAGAAAAGTTAGCAGTAGCGTGCCAGTAGCAGTAGTGCGTCCTGGCAAAGCGCGCTAGAGCTATTAGCAGTAGCGAGCTTCCATAGAGCATGCTGCTGCTACACTTGTATAGCAGTAGTGCGGGAGCACACGCGCGACTGCTATGGATTAGCTGTAGCGCCTTATCAGTAGCGCCGACCCCCATGCTACTGATGTACCTAGAACCCGCGCTACTGCTAGGCTTTTCCCTAGTAGTGTGACACCTCCGGGTCTTGAGGCGCACCTCATATGCTACTCCACCGTACGTCATGCTGTCCCTTGTTGTGCCACCCGGCTCATCGACTTGGTAGATTTGTTCTTTTTCATTGAAATTAATGATTTGTTGACGCCAAGATTAGCGCGCTTGACGCTTCAACCAATCCTCAACTTTGAAAGGAAATTCCATTTTCTCACCTATCCCGTTGGCTGTCTCTTCGGAATGCCTCAGAAAATACTCGTTGAGCTTGTAGAAGGTATATTTCACTATTGCAGTGACCGGCAAGGAATGGACACCCTTGAGCACATTGTTGAAGCATTCCACCATGTTACTTGTCATGTCTCCGTATCGGAAACCTCCTTCATCGTAAGCACGTGACCACTTATGCTTCTCCAGAAAATGCCTTGTCAAGAGTTCTCTCCCTCCTTTGTTCTTCTCCAACGCCTTGAATAGCTTATCATAGCGGCTTTGGAATGTGTCGGTGTTGAATGCCACACAAACATGGGTAAGATCTTTGCAAAACTCCTTACTCTTGCATGCACGATAAAAGTTTGCCACAAACTGCCTCATGCACCAACGGCGTTGGAGCTTTGAATAGCCTAGAATGTCAACTTCTATTGCTTTGAGAATCCCATGATGGCAATCCAATATGATGCACACCTCTCTTTTGGGGCCAATCACCTTCGTCCTCACATGATCCATAAACCACTCCCAATTATCATCATGCTCGGAAGGCACCAACGCAAATGCCACCGGCAACACATTGTCATTGGACGAGTGAGCCATTCCTACCATCAACGTGCCCTTGTACTTTTCGGTCAAGAACATGCCATCAATTGACAAGACGGGGCGACAATGCCTAAATGCATCGATGCATTGCCCAAAGCTCCAAAAAGCTCAATGAAACACTCCCTCGATTGACTCGACCCTATGGGGCATGCCCGGTTTCCGATGAGCAATGGCTCCCAACATTCTCGGAAGAATGTTGTACGCGGCGACATAATCACCATGCAACATCCTTATAGCATTTTCCTTGGCCATCCACACCTTTCCATACTCGACCGGGTAGCCGAATCATTCAAAGACCGAACTCATGAGGAACTTCACCTTCACAGTGTTGGAAATATGCCCTAGAGGCAATAAAAAAATGGTTATTATTATATTTCCTTGTTCATGATAATTGTCTATTGTTCATGCTATAATTGTATTAACTGGAAACCGTAATACATGTGTGAACACATAGACCACAACATGTCCCTAGTGAGCCTCTAGTTGACTAGATCATTGATCAATAGATGGTTATGGTTTCCTGACCATGGACATTGGATGTCATTGATAACGAGATCACATCATTAGGAGAATGATGTGATGGACAAGACCCATTCCTAAGCATAGCACAAGATTGCATAGTTCGTTTGCAAAGAGCTTTTCTAATATCAAGTATCATTTCCTTAGACCATGAGATTGTGCAACTCCCGGATACCGTAGGAATGCATTGGGTGTACCAAATGTCACAATGTAACTGTGTGGCTATAAAGGTGCAGTACATGTATCTCCAGAAGTGTCTGTTGGGTTGGCACGAATCGAGACTGGGATTTGTCACTCCGTATGACGAAGAGGTATCTCTGGGCCCACTCGGTAATGCATCATCATAATGAGCTCAATGTGACTAATGAGTTAGCCACGGGATCATGCATTACAGAATGAGTAAAGAGACTTGCCAGTAACGAGATTGAACAAGGTACAGGGATACCGACGATCAAATCTCGGGCAAGTAACATACTGATGGACAAAGGGAATTGTATACGGGATTGATTGAATCCCCGACATCATGGTTCATCCGATGAGATCATCGTGGAACATGTGGGAGCCAATATGGGTATCCAGATCCCGCTATTGGTTATTGGTAGGAGAGGTGTCTCGGTCATGTCTGCATGGTTTCCGAACCCGTAGGGTCTACACACTTAAGGTTCGGTGACACTAGAGTTGTTATGGGAAATAGTATGTGGTTACCAAAGGTTGTTCGGAGTCCCGGATGAGATCCAGACGTGACGAGGACCTCCGTAATGGTCCGAAGGTGAAGATCGATATATTGGACGAAGGGTATTGGAGTCCAAAATTGTTCCGGGGGTACCGTGTAACGACCTGCGCGTCCGAAAGGGGTTTCGGAGGCTGAGGGAGTCCTGGATTAGGGGGTTGTCGGTGTCAAAACCGGCGGATCTCGGGTAGGGGGTCCCGAACTGTGCATCTAGGCGGATGGTAACAGGAGACAAGGGACACGATGTTTTACCCAGGTTCGGGCCCTCTTGATGGAGGTAAAACCCTACGTCCTGCTTGATTGATATTGATGTTGTGGATGTTTACAAGAGTGGATCTACCACGAGATCAAGGAGGCTAAACCCTAGAAGCTAGCCTATGGTATGATTGTTGTATGACGATGTCCTACGGACTAGAGCCATCCGGTTTATATAAACACCGGAGAGGGCTAGGGTTACATAGAGTCGGTTTACAATGGTAGGAGATCTACATATCCGTATCGCGAAGCTTGCCTTCCACACCAAGGAAAGTCCCATCCGGACACGGGACGAAGTCTTCAATCTTGTATCTTCATAGTCTTGGAGTCCGGTCGATGATGATAGTTCGGCCGATGATAGTTCGGCTGATGATGGTAGTCCGTCTATCCGGACACCCCCTAATCCAGGACTCCCTCAGTAGCCCCTGAACCAGGCTTCAATGACGATAAGTCCGGCGCGTATATTGATTGGCATTGCAAGGCGGGTTCCTCCTCTGAATGATAGAAGATTGTGAACACCAGGATAGTGTCCGGCTCTGCGAAATAAATTCCACATTTCACCGTAGAGAGAATAATATATACAAAAGTTCAATCTGCCGACGTTTTTTGTGGCATGACATCACGCCACTACCAAGCCATTACTTGAATCGTTTTTTACTCTACCACCTCAGCGCATTTAGCGAAGCGGTTTCCTTGGCACGTCTTGTCGAAGCAGAGATCATGTTTCCCCTTAATCCGGGATTCTCATCAATACGGACGTGGGTAACCCAACCGCGCCATTGATGGTGATGCTTGGGGGATAAGCGAGTTTTACCAGGCTGGTGGGGGACGCGTAGACTTCGCCCGCCCATATAAGGGATAAGGATTCACCTTTCCACCTACGCCTTCTTTCTTCTTTGCTTACCCATCTCCGCGCACTCGAGCTCCAGCGCCCAAGCCCGCACATCTCGTCTCAACCTTCCCCAGTCATGTCTGGAGTGGGAGGCAAGTGGATGACCTCCTCCGTTACAGAGGAGCACATCGAAAGACTGCGCAGCACCGGCTACCTGTCCGGCGACATCGCGCACCGGCTGCCCGACGAGGGGCAGCTCATCCCCACCCGCAGGCCCCATGAGAGGGTCGTTTTTCTTCCCCACTTCCTCCATGGACTGGGTTTTCCACTTCACCCCTTTGTCCAGGGGCTCATGTTCTACTACGGCCCGGATTTCCATGATCTGGCGCCGAACTTCATCCTCAACATCTCGGTGTTTATCGTCGTGTGCGAGGCCTTTCTCTGCATCCAGCCGCACTTCGGCTTGTGGCTCAAGACCTTCAATGTCAAGCCGAAGGTAGTGAAGGGCACTCAAGCGGAGTGCGGAGGAGCCATGTTGGGCAAGATGCCCAATGTCCTTTGGTTCGAAGGGGCCTTCGTGGAATCCGTCAAGGGGTGGCAATCGGGGTGGTTCTATATCACCGAGCCGCGCGACCCTAAGTGGGCAGCGGCCCCCGATTTCAGATCTGGTATCCCCATGCATCTCACCTCCTGGAAAGAGAAGGGCTTGCTGTGGGGTAGTTCGGAGGAGGTGACGGGACTCCAAGCCTGTATCCAGAAGCTGGTGAAGAAGCTCAGGCTGGTTAACATGGTCCAAGTCATGCTCGTCCGCCGGATTCTCCCATGCCAAGAGCGGGCATTCAATCTGTGGGAGTTCAATCCGGAACAGCACCAGGAGCTGAGAGGGCTCTTCGATACGACGTACGAAGGCGCCTGGAGGGTGATGTTTAAGGGCGCCGAAGCCCCCGCATCCGCGACTGAAGATCGCGGATTTCGCTCGCAACACCAAGCCGACGAGGTAAGTGATTCTACCCCTTTAAGGGACACTTGCTTTTCATAGTTTGACTCTATGCGGGTTTTAATTTCCCCTTTTCCTTTGACAGGACTGGATGAAGAAGGCGGAGCAGATTATCTGCCCGGCTCCTATGCCAGAAAACCCGGTAGATGCCCGTCTAGCGAGGCTGCTGGTTCCGGCACCGCACGTGGTGCCGGAGAAGAAGGCCAAGAAGGAGGCCACGGGTGCTCGAAAGAGTTCCCGTTTTCAGGTGTCCGACGACTCCGGGGCGGACTCCTCCCCCGAAAACGAGGAGGAGAAAGAGGACTCTCTCCCAGAGGGGGGAGAGAGGAAGAGGAAGGCTTCCCCAACAGGGGAGGCCGAAGGGTCCAAGAGGGGAAGGACTATTCCCCCGGACAGCTCCGCCAACATCAACATTGGCGGGGAAGAATGGCCTTCAAGGGCCAGGCCTCCGATGAGATCGTAAGTATCCGGATTCCTGAATGAGTTATAATTTCTTTTTCCGTGTCACATAGTGTCATTCTAATGCCGCATGCTGCCTGTAGTCCGGCCAATGATGATCTCCCCGCTTCAACGAGTGGGTCGTTGGCTCCGTCAGAGGTAGACTCCATCCCGACCGCCTCCACCCCTCGCGACACCGAGGACGCCGAGGTGGGGTCCCAAGAAGGGTCCCATCAGGGGGAGGCTCCAGAGGCGCCACGAGGCGGCCTCCCGGACTTTGCGCCGGACTCCATATCAGAACCCGCAGTGGTTTCGGAGTCCGGCCGGCGGCCCCTTCACACGAAGGGCAAGACCGTGACGCCAGCGGCTTCCGTCCAACCGAAAGCGCCGGATAATTTGTTGGAGGCGCTCCAGAGCGCTTCCATCGAGGAAGAACACCGCACTATTATGAGTGCGGTGATTCAGAAGGTACAGCTTGCCAAGAGCGGGCTGACCGAAACCTGCAGCAGCCTTCTATCAGGCTTTGAGGTAAGAAGTTGAAAATATGCAATGTAATACCGCATAGACAGTAGCCCCTGATGCTTGGTTCGGTGTTCGGAAAGAAAAGCCGGACTGAGGATCTGAAAAAAAAGATATACGCAGGGTTGCTAAAAAAATTATGTCAATATGGGTTGCAGGCCGCGCTGCTGACCTCTGCCGCACTGACTGCGGAGGTCGGTGGTTTGAAGCAGGAGCTCGAGCGGTCCGAGCAAGAGCTTGGCCGCGCCAAGAAGCAGCTCTAGGATAAAGAAGGTGAGTAACACCACTTTGAACTTGTACCTTACAAAAAAGGATTTAGGTTGCAACAAAAAATAACAAGGATAACATGGGTACTGCAGGGGCCACGAACGAGGTGGCGACCCTGAAGGAGGCTGTGTCTGCGGCCGAACGCAATGCGGCCGCGGAACAAGCAGAGCGAGAAAAGCAGGAGGCGCGGGTGGCGGTGGTTCAGCAAGAGCTCCAGGCTCTTATGGAAAAACATGAGAGTTTGGAGCGTGACTCAAAGACTCGAGAGTCCGAGCTTGCCTCGGCTCTCAAAAGTGCCAAGACTGCCAAGGCCCATGCCCATAAGTCCCTTCAGGAGATTGAGTTGGTGAGGAAGATAGCAGCGGGTAAGGCATTTTTCATGCAAAGCAAGCATGTGAATGTAAATTACTTGTTACTTACCCGTATTCGGAGCTCTCCAGGGGCATTTGCAGATCTGCCTCGCAGTGTATCTGATGCCGCCGCATTCTATCGAGCCGAGGAGGGGAGCTCAACGGAGAAGGTCTTCTGGTCTCAGTATGCTGAGGCCGGCCATCCGGTGCCCCCTAGCGACCAGCTGAAGCAGCTGGTCGAGCTCCACAAGGCGGCCGAGCAGGCCATGAAGGGCCTCATAGTCCGGCTGTGGCCTGGAGAGGCCATGCCTGGGAGCTACTTTGGCCTCATGCGACGGTTGGTGGATGCGTGCCCCTGGGTGGAGGTTATCAAGCGCTCCGCCTGTATTGAAGGTGATCGTCGGGCCCTTGCCCGCGCAAAGGTGCATTGGGGCAAGCTGGATGTGGAGAAGCTAATCACTGATGCGCCACCAGCGGGCAAGGAATATCGTACGCCCGAAATGTACTATAGGACTATCCTGAAGGGCGCCCGCAAGATTGCGGATGAGTGCCCCAGGGATGTAATTATTAAGTAAATTCGCAATGTGTTATCCTGTGTGCTGAAAACTTTGTTCATATGCGCTAAGCAACGCTTGTTAATTTAAAATATTACCTTCTGTGCGGCCGTTTATTAAAGCTGAGAGATGGCAAGTCGTCGGCTTCAGCCCCCATGCCATGAGTGCTGGGGTGTTCGGGATAAACTTGAGCACTCTTGTTCCCATTTTTGGGTCCATCTAGGGAGGCGCTCAACACAACGAACAAGGCAACCGGACTTATAGTGCTTGAACACTCTCACTTAGCCATAGAATTCTATAATTTTAAATTTCGGCGAAGCCCCTAGTATTCGGAAGACCGAATTAGGGGCGCTATCCACGCCTTCGTCGGACATTATCCGGAACTTCGCTCGAAGCGGTGTAGGTCTTTAAGGACCCGAAAGGACCTCTCGAACAGTGACCAGTCTCTCGCCTTATCATGACAATCAGTTTTAGCTTTCTCCACTGAGGCGTTAACCCGGCTCAACCGGGGCGCAATCGCAGTGGTTCTCCCAGTGCTACCTTAGCCGATAGAACAGAACGTAAGGTGCCAAACATGGGAGCCGGGAAAACCCAACTATTGACCCAAGACATGATTCGAAGCCGATTCATATAATGCTATAAGTTCGGGGTGCCGCACTTGTGAAAGTGTTCGGACTTTATCACACCATAATGTGGGGAACATAAGCCCCTGGCTTATTTGGCTGTACCAAAATGTACGGATGCAACATGTCATGAATGATAATATATATATAAGGTAATGCAATTATGGGCAAAAAGTGCTGCATTTTATTCGAGAAGATCTTTTATGAGTACAGAATGATACAGATAGTGCGGAAAGCAAGGGATTGGATGAATTAAAGGCGTCTCCCTCCAGGGGTAGGCTGCGGAATGGTGTATTTAATAAATTTAATGCTCGTAATGGAGACCACCTGAGTGTTCGTCGCGGCCTTTGTCCCTCCCTGGCTGTTGCATCATGAGTTCGGCAGATTCGCTGCCGGACAGAGTTCTGTATAAAAAAGAAAAATAAAAGGTAAAAAGAGCGACACACTTGGGAGCCCCTGGTGTGGTCGAACCGCACTCTAGGTCTGTTGTGGTTGTGCCTCTCCCCCTATGCCCATGGTATCTCCAGGGCGTAATTATGTACGCGGAGAGTTTGTCTTACAATTGAGCGAGGGCTGGGGTTGAGGCCGCATTGCTACGCGTGCTCGGAACGTGCCAGGTGGTCTTGGTTGATGTTGCTCCGGGCGCGTTTGGCCGTGTCCGGTCGTTTAACGGCCGGACTCGAAAATTGCCTTAAAAGGCCGCTCTGTACTTCTGCCGCGAGAGCCGCTGTATGTTCCTCCGTTCAGAGGGAGCGTTCCGTGTTTCCATTAACCGTGATGACTCCACGAGGGCCTGGCATTTTGAGCTTAAGGTATGCATAATGCGGCACCGCGTTGAATTTTGTGAACGCGGTTCGTCCGAGCAGAGCGTGATAGCCACTGCGCAACGGGACTATGTCGAAGATTAACTCCTCGCTTCGGAAATTATCCGGGGATCCGAAGACCACTTCCAGTGTAACTGAGCCTGTACAACTGGCCTCGACACCTGGTATGACGCCTTTGAAGGTTGTCTTTGTAGGTTTAATCCTTGAAGGGTCTATGCCCATCTTGCGCACTGTATCCTGATAAAGTAGGTTCAGGCTACTGCCGCCGTCCATCAGGACTCTCGTGAGGTGAAATCCATCGACGATTGGGTCTAAAACCAATGCGGCAAATCCGCCATGGCGGATGCTGGTTGGATGGTCTCTTCGATCGAAAGTGATCGGGCAAGAGGACCATGGGTTGAATTTTGGGGCGACTGGCTCCATCGCGTATACGTCCCTTAGTGCACGCTTCCGCTCCCTCTTGGGAATATGCGTTGTGTATATCATGTTTACCGTCCGAACTTGAGGGGGGAATCCCTTTTGTCCTCTGTTGTTCGGCGACCGGGTCTCTTCCTCGTCATCGCTGTGTAGCCCCTTATCGCTGTTGTCGGCGATTAATTTGCCTGCCTGCTTGAATACCCAACAATCTCTGTTGGTGTGGTTAGCTGGCTTTTCGGGGGTTCCATGTATTTGACAAGAGCGGTCGAGTATTCGGTCCAAATGGGACGGGCCCGGAGTGGTTCTTTTGAATGGCTTCTTCCGTTGACCGGGCTTGGAGCCTCGGAATCCGGTGTTGACTGCCGTATCCTCATTGCTGTCGCCGTTAATGCGGCGTTTGTTTTTGTTTCGACGCAACCTGCCATTGCGGTCCTTGGTATCCGGACTGCCAGCGTTTTTGCCGAGGTTGTTGCTGCGAGCTAGCCAGCTATCTTCTCCCGTGCAGAAGTGGGTCATGAGTGATGTGAGGGCTGCCATGGATTTCGGCTTCTCCTGTCCTAGGTGCCGGGCCAGCCACTCGTCGCGGATGTTATGTTTAAAGGCAGCGAGGGCCTCTGCATCCGGACAATCGACGATTTGATTTTTATTTGTTAAGAACCGTGTCCAGAATTGCCTGGCCGATTCGTCTGGCTACTAGATTATGTGGCTTAGGTCATCTGCGTCCGGTGGTCGCACATACGTGCCCTGGAAGTTGTCGAGGAATGCGGCTTCCAGGTCTTCCCAGCATCCAATTGACTCTGCGGGCATGCTGTTCAGCCAATGCCGAGCTGGTCCTTTAAGCTTGAGCGGGAGATACTTGATGGCGTGAAGATCGTCGCCGCGGGCCATATGTATGTGGAGGAGATAATCCTCAATCCAAACCGTGGGGTCTGTTGTGCCATCGTAGGATTCAATATTAACGGGTTTAAACCCTTTAGGGATTTGATGATCCATTACTTCGTCAGTGAAGCATAGTGGGTGTGCGGCGCCTCTGTATTGAGCAATATCGCGACGTAGCTCGAGAGAGCGTTGTCTGCTCTGTTCGGCCCGGCCGGAGTAGTTGTATCCGGCGCGACGGTATTCTTCGTGGGTCTTAGGGCGCCCACGTGATCCATAGATAGATTTGGATTGTCTTGCCTTGTCCTCCAATATATCTCGCAAGTCTGGCGCGTTCCCCCGTGGCTTCGTACTTTTTGAGCGATGCCGGGGTACGGTTTTGGTGGAGGGTTTGCATGCCTCTCTGTCGCGGCCACGAGGTGGTCGATCTGCCGTATTGTGCGCTGGTGATGCAGGTTTGTACGCTTCCTCCTCTAGTCGGGGGAGCAACTTGCGTTTTGGGTAACTTTTGGAGGGGCATTCGAGTTCATACTCTTCGGCCGCGAGGATCTCGGTCCATCTGTCGGCCAGTAGGGATTGATCAGCTTGAAGCTGTTGCTGCTTTTTCTTTAGGCTGTTTGCCGTGGCCATTAGCCTGCGTCTGAAACGCTCTTGTTCGACGGGATCCTCAGGCACGACGAATTCGTCGTCGTCGAGGCTTGCCTCGTCTCCGGAGGAAGGTAAGTAATTGTCATCCACGACCTCGTCGTCTGCCGCCCTTTCATGAGGGCTTGCTTCTGCCTCCTCCTGCGCTGTGTCGTGCTGGAGGGGGTTGTCTTCGGCACTTTCCGGGGTGCTATTATCTCCTGCGTCAGAATCTCCATTCTTGCTGTGGCGGGATTTAGAGCGGTGCCGCTGACGTCGGCGCTTGGGCTGTTTCTTTAAGGAATCGGCCTCCGCTGCTTCTTTGCCATCCCCATCTTTTGGGGTGTCCACCATGTATATGTCATATGATGAGGTGGTCTTCCAGTGTCCTGTAGGCACCGGTTCTTGATAGTCTCCGGCATCGTCGTCCATACCGTCGATGTCTTCGGAGTCGTAGTCGAGTACGTCGGTTAGATCGTCGACGGTGGCTACGAAGTGGGTGGTGGGTGGGTTCTGAATTTCTTTGTCGTCCGCGTCCCAACCGTCCTGGCCGTAGTTCGGCCAGGGTTCTCCGGATAGCGAGAGATGCTTCAGCGATTTTAAGATATCGCCGAAGGGTGAGTGCCAAAAGATGTCCACAGCGGTGAATTCCATGATCGGCGCCCAATCGGATTCGACTGGCAGGGGCGCAGGAGGTTCGGAGTCCGGCAGAGAGTCCGGCACCTCGGAGTCATGAACTTTGTGCGGGACAAGGTAAGTGTTCGGATGCATCGCCGTAGAAGTTGCAGCTCCCGAGGCGGTGTCCAGCCATCCGTCCTCGATCTGAGCGATCGGCTCCGGACTATGGGTCGGAGCGGATTCGTGTGCGGCCTCCAAGGTGTTGTCCAGCGGCAGAGTTAGGTCATGCCCATCGTGACAGCGCGGCACGCTCGGCTATGGCTCGGATCCATCGAAGATCAAGTCCCCGCGGATATCGGCCGTGAAGTTTAGGCTTCCAAACCTGACCTGACGGCCAGGGGCGTAGCTTTCGATCTGCTCCAGATGGCCAAGTGAGTTGGCCCGCAGTGCGAAGCCGCCGAATACGAAGATCTGTCCGGGGAGAAAAGTCTCACCCAGGACTGCGTCGTTGTCGATTGAAGAGGCCATCAAGCCTATCGGTGACGACATAGTGGAACTCTCAATGAAAGCACCAATGTCGGTGTCAAAACCGGCGGATCTCGGGTAGGGGGTCCCGAACTGTGCGTCTAGGCGGATGGTAACAGGAGACAAGGGACATGATGTTTTACCCAGGTTCGGGCCCTCTTGATGGAGGTAAAACCCTACGTCCTGCTTGATTGATATTGATGTTGTGGATGTTTACAAGAGTGGATCTACCACGAGATCAAGGAGGCTAAACCCTAGAAGCTAGCCTATGGTATGATTGTTGTATGATGATGTCCTACGGACTAGAGCCATCCGGTTTATATAGACACCGGAGAGGGCTAGGGTTACATAGAGTCGGTTTACAATGGTAGGAGATCTACATATCCATATCGCCAAGCTTGCCTTCCACGCCAAGGAAAGTCCCATCCGGACACGGGGCGAAGTCTTCAATCTTGTATCTTCATAGTCTTGGAGTCCGGTCGATGATGATAGTCCGGCCGATGATAGTTCGGCTGATGATGGTAGTCCGTCTATCCGGACACCCCCTAATCCAGGACTCCCTCAGGGGTCCTTGAACAGCCGGACTATATACTTTGGCCAGACTGTTGGACTATGAAGATACAAGATAGAAGACTTCGTCCCGTGTCCGGGTGGGACTCTCCTTTGCGTGGAAGGCAAGCTTCGCGATTCGTATATGTAGATTCCCTTCTCTGTAACCGACCTGATGTAACCCTGATACGTCCATTTTGCATCATGCTTTTATTTCAATATTTATTGCTTTATGGGCTGTTATTACACGTTATATCTCATTACTTATGGCTATTCTCTCTTATTTTACAAGGTTTACCATGAAGAGGGGGAATACCGACAGCTGGAATTCTGGCTAGAAAAGGAGCAAACATTGGAAACCTATTCTTCACAGCTCCAAAAGTCCTGAAACTCCATGAAACAACTTTTTGGAATTAATAAGAATTTTTGAGTGAAAGAAATACACCAGGGGGCCCACACCCTGTCCAGGAGACAGGGGGCGCCCCCCTATAGGGCGCCCCCTATCTCCTGGGCCCCCTGGTGGGCCTCCGGTGTCCATCTTCTGCTATAACATCTCTTTTACCCTAGAAAAAATCATGGGCAAGCTTACAGGACGAAATTCCGACGCCACGAGGCGGAACCTTGGCGGAACCAATCTAGGGCTCTGGCGGAGCTGTTCTGCCGGGGACACTTCCCTCTGGAGGGGGAAATCATCACCAACGTCATCACCAACAATCCTCTCATCGGGAGGGGGTCAATATCCATCAACATCTTCACCAGCACCATCTCCTCTCAAACCCTAGTTCATCTCTTGTATCCAATCTTGTATCCATAACCACAAATTGGTACCTGTGGGTTGCCAGTAGTGTTGATTACTCCTTATAGTTGATACTTATTGGTTTACTTGGTGGAAGATCATACATTCAGATCCTTAATGCATATTATGACACCTCTGATTATGAACATGAATATGCTTTGTGAGTAGTTACGTTTGTTCCTGAGGACATGGGTGAAGTCTTGCTATTAGTAGTCATGTGAATTTGGTATTCGTTCGATATTTTGATGAGATGTATGTTGTCTTCTCCTCTAGTGGTGTCATGTGAACGTCGACTACATGACACTTCACCATTATTTGGGCCGAGAGGAAGGCATGGGGAAGTAATAAGTAGATGATGGGTTGCTAGAGTGACAGAAGCTTAAACCTAGTTTATGCGTTGCTTCATTAGGGGCTGATATGGATCCATATGTTTAATGTTGTGGTTAGGTTTACCTTAATACTTCTTCTGTAGTTGCGGATGCTTGCAATAGGGGTAAATCATAAGTGGGATGCTTGTCCAAGTAAGGGCAGTACCCAAGTACCGGTCCAGCCACATATCAAATTATCAAAGTACCGAACGCGAATCATATGAACATGATGAAAACTAGTTTGACGATAATTCCCATGTATCCTCGGGAGCTCCTTTCTCATTATTAGAAATTGTCCAGGCTTATCCTTTGCTACATAAAGGATTGGGCCACCTTGCTGCACTTTACTTATTTTATTTACTTTTTACTCGTTACTATTTATCTTATCACAAAACTATCTATCACCTACAATTTCAGTGCTTGCAGAGAAAACCTTACTGAAAACCGCTTATCATTTACTTTTGCTCCTCGTTGGGTTCGACACTCTTACTTATCGAAAGGACTACGATTGATCCCCTACACTTGTGGGTCATCAAGACTCTTTTCTGGCGCCGTTGCCGGGGAGTGTAGCGCTTTTGGTGAGTGGAACTTGGTAAGGAAACATTTATATAGTGTGCTGAAATTTTCTGTTACTTATCACTATGGAAACTAATCCTTTGAGGGGCTTGTTTGGGGTATCTTCACCCCAACCAGAAGAGCAAAGAGTTTCCCCTCAACCTACTGAACTTTATGAAAATATTTATTTTGAGATTCCTTCGGGTATGATAGAGAAACTGCTAGCTAATCCATTTGCAGGAGACGGAACATTGCATCCCGATTTACACCTTATCTTTGTGGATGAAGTTTGTGGATTATTTAAGCTTGCAGGTATTCCCGATGATGTTGTCAAAAGGAAGGTCTTCCCTTTATCTTTGAAGGGAGATGCATTGACATGGTATAGGCTATGTGATGATACGAGATCTTAGAATTATAAGCGATTGAAGTTGGAATTTCACCAGAAGTTCTATCCTATGCATCTTGTTCATCGTGATCGTAATTACATATATAATTTCTGGCCTTGCGAAGGAGAAAGCATAGCTCAAGCTTGGGGGAGGCTTCAGTCAATGTTATATTCATGCCCCAATCATGAGCTCTCTAGGGAAATGATTATTCAGAACTTTTATGCTCGTGTTTCTCTTGATAATCGCAACCTGCTTGATACTTCCTGTGCTGGTTCTTATATGCTGAAGACTATTGATTTCAAATGGGATTTATTGGAAAGAATTAAATGCAACTCTGAAGATTGGGGTTCCGACGATGGTAAGGAGTCAGGTATGACACCTAAGTTCGTTTGTAATAAATCTTTTATGGATACCGATGCTTTTCGTGGATTTAGCGCTAAGTATGGACTTGACTCTGAGATAGTAGCTACTTTCTGTGAATCTTTTGCTACTCACGTTGATCTCCCTAAAAAGAACTGGTTTAAATATAATCCTCCTATTGAAATGAAAGTAGTTGCACCTATTACAGTCGAAGAAAAGACTATTACCTATAGTGATCCTATTGTTCCTACTGCTTATGTTGAAAAACCTCCTTTTCCTGTTAGGATAAAGGATCATGCTAAAGCTCCGACTGTTGTTCGTAAGAGTAATACTAGGACGTATACACCTCCTGAGAAAATTAATGTTGAACCTAGTATTGCTATGTTTAAAGATCTCTTGGATGACGATTTAGATGGGCATGTTATTTATTTCTGTGGTGAGACTGCTAATATTGCTATGCCAGATACTAAGACACGTAGACCTGTCGTAGGCATGCCTGTTATTTCTGTTAAAATAGGAGATCATTGTTATCACGGCTTATGTGATATGGGTGCTAGTGCTAGTGCAATACCTTATTCCTTATATCAAGAAATTATGCATCACATTGCACCCATTGAATTAGAAGGCATTGATGTCACTATTAAGCTAACTAATAGGGATACCATTAAACCCTTTGGGATTGTTAGAGATGTTGAAGTTTTATGTGGGAAGGTTAAATACCCTACTAATTTCCTTGTTCTTGGTTCCCCACAAGATGATTTTTGTCCCATTATTTTTGGTAGACCCTTCTTGAATACAACTAGTGCTAAGATTAATTGTGAAAAGAATATTGTCACTGTTGGCATAGATGATATGTCTCATGAGTTCAATTTTGCTAAGTTTAGTAGACAACCTCGTGAAAGGGAACCACCTAGTAAGGATGAAATTATTGGTCTTGCTTCCATTGCTGTTCCTCCAACTGATCCGTTAGAACAATACTTGCTAGACCATGAAAACGATATGTTTATGAAGGAAAGAGAGGAAATAGATGAAGTGTTCCTTAAACAGGAACCTATGCTGAAACATAACCTTCCCGTTGAAATTCTTGGAGATCCCCCTCCACCCAAGGGTGATCCCGTGTTTGAACTCAAACCTTTACCTGAAAATCTTAAGTATGCTTATCTTGATGAAAAAGAAATATATCATGTTATTATTAGTGCTAACCTTTCAGAGAAAGAAGAAGAAAGATTATTAAAAACTCTGAAGAAGCACGGAGAAGCTATTGGATATACTCTGGATGATCTTAAGGGCGTTAGTCCCACGTTATGTAAACACAAAATTACATTGGAGGACGATGCCAAACCAGTTAGAGATCCTCAAAGACGATTAAATCCCAAGATGAAGGAAGTGGTAAGAAAGGAGATACTAAAGCTCCTTGAGGCAGGTATTATTTATCCCATTGCTGATAGTGAATGGGTAAGCCCTGTCCATTGTGTTCCTAAAAAGGGAGGTATTACCGTTGTTCCTAATGATAAAGATGAATTGACCCCGCAAAGAATTATTACAGGTTATAGGATGGTAATTGATTTCCGTAAGTTAAATAAAGCTACTAAGAAAGATCATTACCCCTTACCTTTTATTGATCAAATGCTAGAAAGACTATCCAAACACACACATTTCTGCTTTTTAGATGGTTATTTTGGTTTCTCTCAGATACCTGTGTCAGCGAAGGATCAATCTAAAACTACTTTTACTTGCCCTTTTGGTACTTTTGCTTATAGACGTATGCCTTTTAGTTTATGCAATGCACCTGCTACCTTTCAAAGATGTATGATGGCTATATTCTCTGATTTTTGTGAAAAGATTTGCGAGGTATTCATGGATGACTTCTCCGTCTATGGATCCTCTTTTGATGATTCTTTGAGCAACCTTGATCGAGTTTTGCAGAGACGCGAAGACACTAGTCTCGTCCTGGATTGGGAAAAGTGTCACTTTATGGTTAATGAAGGCATTGTCTTGGGGCACAAGATCTTCGAGAGAGGTATTGAAGTTGATAAAGCCAAAGTTGATGCTATTGAAAAGATGCCATGTCCCAAGGACATAAAAGGTATAAGAAGTTTCTTTGGTCACGCCGGTTTTTATAGGAGGTTCATTAAGGACTTTTCTAAAATCTCTAGGCCTCTGACTAATTTATTGCAAAAAGATATTCCTTTTGTCTTTGATGATGATTGCGTAGAAGCATTTGAAATACTTGAGAAAGCTTTGATCACTACACCTTTTGTCCAGCCACCTGATTGGAATTTACCTTTTGAAATTATGTGCGATGCTAGTGATTATGTTGTAGGTGCTGTTCTAGGGCAAAGAATCGATAAGAAATTGAATGTTAACCAGTATGCTAGTAAGACTCTTGATACTGCCCAGAGAAATTATGCTACTACTGAAAAAGAATTCTTAGCAGTTGTGTTTGCGTGTGATAAGTTTAGACCTTATATTGTTGATTCCAAAGTTACTATTCACACTGATCATGCTCCTATTAAATATCTTATGGAAAAGAAAGATGCTAAGCCTAGACTCATTAGATGGGTTCTCTTGCTCCAAGAATTTGATTTGCATATTATTGATAGAAAGGGAGCTGAGAACCCCATTGCAGATAACTTGTCTAGGTTAGAGAATGTTCTTGATGACCCACTGCCTATTAATGATAGCTTTCCTGATGAACAACTAGCGGTCGTCAATGCTTCTTGTACTACTCCTTCGTATGCTGATTATGCTAATTACATTGTTGCTAAATATATACCGTCTAGTTTCACATACCAGCAAAAGAAAAAGGTCTTTTATGACTTAAGACATCACTTCTGGGATGATCCACACCTTTACAAAGAAGGAGTAGATAGTGTTATTAGATGTTGTGTGCCTGAGCATGAACAGGAACAGATCCTACATAAGTGTTACTCTGAATCCTATGGAGGACACCACGCTAGAGATAGAACTGCACACAAGGTACTACAATCTGGTTTTTATTGGCCTACTCTCTTCAAAGATGCTCGTAAGTTTGCCTTATCTTGTGATGAATGCCAAAGAGTAGGTAACATTAGTAGACGTCAAGAAATGCCTATGAATCACTCTCTTGTTATTGAACTGTTTGATGTTTGGGGCTTTGATTATATGGGACCTTTTCCTGCCTCTAATGGTTATACACATATTTTAGTTGTTGTTGATTACGTTACTAAGTGCGTAGAAGCTATTCCAACTAGTAGTGCTGATCATAGCACTTCTATTAAAATGCTTAAAGAAGTTATTTTTTCGAGGTTTGGAGTCCCTAGATATCTTATGACTAATGGTGGTTCACATTTTATTCATGGTGCTTTCCGTAAGATGCTTGCTAAGTATGATGTCAATCATAGAATCGCATCTCCTTATCATCCGCAGTCTAGTGGTCAAGTAGAGTTGAGCAATAGAGAGCTCAAATTAATTTTGCAAAAGACTGTGAATAGATCTAGAAAGAATTGGTCCAGAAAACTTGATGATGCATTATGGGCCTATAGAACTGCATACAAAAATCCTATGGGTATGTCTCCATACAAGATGGTTTATGGAAAAGCGTGTCATTTGCCTCTTGAACTTGAACATAAGGCATATTGGTCTATTAAAGAGCTCAACTATGACTTCAAACTTCCCGGTGAGAAGAGGTTGTTTGATATTAGCTCCCTTGATGAATGGAGAACTCAAGCCTATGAGAATGCTAAGCTATTCAAAGAAAAAGTCAAACGCTTGCATGATAAGAGGATACAGAAGCGTGAGTTTAACGTAGGAGACTATGTATTATTATTCAACTCTTGCTTAAGATTTTTTGCAGGAAAACTTCTCTCAAAATGGGAAGGTCCTTACGTTATCGAGGAGGTCTATCGTTCTGGTGCCATAAAATCAACAACTTCGAAGGCACGAGTCCAAGGGTGGTAAACAGTCAAAGAATTAAACATTATATTTCAGGTAATCCTATCAATGTTGAAACTAATATTATTGAAATTGTAACCCCTGAGGAATCCATTTTCTTGCACGTTACATATTTTGGTCAGTAAAAATTCATTATATATACTCCCGAAGGTTTTGACCACTGTATCACGCAAATATCCTCTGTTTTCGTTTCGAGTTGTTTCCGTTGCAGATCTAGAGCACCATGACTGCACCCTCCTCTAACAACGAAGACAAGGATGCTTGGCTAATTAAGATAGAGCTGAAAAGAGAAGAACAATGAGAGATCAACAAGGATGAAGGGATCAAGAAGGCCATGGAGGTTCAAGCTTCAACGGTGAAAGAAGAAGACATCCCTCAACCTTTACCTAACCTTTTCACTCCAACAGAGATCGAAGCTTTTAAGATGATTGAGTTAGCTCGCATACAGAACAAGTATCTTACACAGGAGAATAATCTGTTGAAGGATCATATCGCCGGGCTCAAGGGCATTATCCGCAAGCTGGAGGGGCTTTTACGCTCGATGTGCGATTATCCACCATCATCATCACCACCTCCATCATCTTCGAGGACATAATCACATGGGTATGGGCACTCCCCTTGGCAACTTCCAAGCTTGGGGGAGGTGCCCCGGTATCGTATCACCATCACACTCCTATCTTTACCGTTTTATTTAGTTCGATCCTTTTAGTAGTTTCTTGATCTAGTAGATTGAAGTTTTGATACCAAGTAGTTTGAGTTTTGCTTCTTGTTCTCTTTTTGTAATCGAGTCTGCGAGCGATCTATAATAAAGATTAGTGTTGAGTCAAGGGCTTTTCTTTGTTGCTATGATCTTGAGAAAGTAGAAAGAATAAAAAAGTTCATATTGATCTTATGGATAGTGATAATTCACATATAGAAAGTATGAGGCATAAAAATTGTTGAGAGTTGATAAACTTAGCCTTGGTCATCGTTGCAATTAATAGGAAGTGATAAGGAAAGAGGGGTTCACATATAAATATATTATCTTGGACACCTTTTATAATTGGGAGCACTCATTAAGTATGACATGCTAAAAGAGTTGACGTTGGACAAGGAAGAGAACGTAATGGTTTATGTTTTCTCACATCTCAGTTAAAGTATATTGTTATTGACCTCTCAAACATGTTGAGCTTGCCTTTCCCCCTCATGCTAGCTAAGTTCCTTGCACCAAGTAGAGATACTACTTGTGCTTCCAAATATCCTTAAACCCTAGTTTATGTGTTGCTTCGTTAGGGGCTGATATGGATCCATGTGTTTAATGTTGTGGTTAGGTTTACCTTAATACTTCTTTTGTAGTTGAGGATGCTTGCAATAGGGGTTAATCATAAGTGGGATTCTTTTCCAAGTAAGGGCAGTACCCAAGTACCGGTCCACCCACATATCAAATTATCCAAGTACCGAACGCGAATCATATGAACGTGATGAAAACTAGCTTGACGATAATTCCCATGTGTCCTCGGGAGCTCCTTTCTCATTATTAGAAATTGTCCAGGCTTATCATTTGCTACATAAAGGATTGGGCCACCTTGCTGCACTTTACTTATTTTATTTACTTTTTACTCGTTACTATTTATCTTATCACAAAACAATCTATCACCTACAATTTCAGTGCTTGCAGAGAAAACCTTACTCAAAACCGCTTATCATTTCCTTCTCCTCCTCGTTGGGTTCGACACTCTTACTTATCGAAAGGACTACAATTGATCCCCTACACTTGTGGGTCATCAAACCCTAGCCCCCTCCGCCGTCTATATAAATCGTAGGGTTTAGTCCGTAGGACAACAACAATCATAATCATAGCCTAGCTTCTAGGGTTAGCCTCCTCGATCTCGTGGTAGATCAACTCTTGTAATACTCATATCATCAAGATTAATCAAGCAGGAAGTAGGGTATTACCTCCATAGAGAGGGCCCGAACCTGGGTAAACATCGTGTCCCCCGCCTCCTGTTACCATTAGCCTTAGACGCATAGTTCGGGACCCCCTACCCGAGATCCGCCGGTTTTGACACCGACATTGGTTCTTCCATTTAGAGTTCCACTATGACGTCGAAGATAAGGTTGATGGCTCGCCTTATTATCAAGGACAACATCATCTCCTGGGAGAGCCTTGGCCTCTGGCCAAACCCTCCGGTTGGGTAGTTTCATCATGACCACCCGCTCGGCTGTTGAGCCCACAATGACCTCTCGGGTCATCGAGAATCGCCTCCGTGTCAGCTCGGAACTTGTCGAGCAGATGGATCCGATAGAGCTATCGTCTTTGAACGAGCTTTAGATTGCATCGCCACCCTGGGAGTCGCTACGGACTACGACCAGATTGGGCTTAAACCCGATCAGAGGGAGATTAATTCCCCTCCGGTCACCCATAAGATAGCGGTGGTGGAGGAGCAAAGCGATAACTCTCCTCCCATGTTGACGATGGACTATGTCCGGATTACCGAGCTCTCCGAGCCGGATACCCGTTTGTGGGAAGACGGGCCCCAAGTCCCGGACTTAGAACCGGGTTGTGGGTCCAAAAAGTTGGGCAACATCCCGGAAGCCGGATTGTTAAATTCAGGAGCCCTTCAAGCTCCGGGTCTCAGACCGGGTCAGGATTCAGATTTAAATCCGCCCACCCGCCCAGATACAAGCGATCTTTCCCATATCATACAACAACCCCAAGAGACAGTACATCACTTTTGGGCCAGATTCCTCCTTGTAATGAACAAGGTTAAGGATTGTCGCGAGGAAGACGCATTCTCGTTCTTTTGCAGTAATTGCATGGACAAGGGAATTCTTAACGCCATAAAACGCTGTCACATATCACACTTCACTGACTTGGCGGCCATAGTATAGAAGTACTGCGCAATGGAAAGCACCTGGAAAACGCAGGCAGCCTTTTGGGACCCACTGGCTCTCACTAAACCCCTCATCCGAACAAAAAGGGTGTACCCTCATTGATCACCCGATCCAATCTTGAAGAAGCCGAAGCCCACTACATGGCGCGGAACTGTATTGGAGGGATGGCTTAATAGGCCATGCATAATTCACACCACACCGGATACCGTACCAACACATAGCCTTAGAGCATGTTGGATACTTCGGTAGATGGCCAAGAGCGGCGAGGATCTCCTCATCAATAATTCCACAGAGCATCATCCCGCAGAAAACAACAATGCAGTGTTGAAAATCTTTGAGACTTTCACCTCGAATAACAGGCGTAAGCAAACACTCCGCAGCATTGCCGAAGTCTGTCAAATTACAGCAATAAACTCTTGGAACGACACGGCCATAACTTTTAACGCCCGTGACGAACCGCAATTCAGAACAGTCCAGGCACGAGCCACTTTAGTCCTTAGTCCAATTGTGGATGGCTTCCGGCTTACTAAAGTGCTCATGGACGGCGGCGGCGGATTAAACCTCATTTACGAGGAAACCCTCAACAAAACAGAAATAGACAACAACCGCATTGAGCAAAGTAGCACAACCTTCCGAGGAATCATTCCCGGACGGGAGGCACGATGTGCGAGAAAAATCACACTAGATGTGGTATTCGGCATGCAGGATAATTATAGGTCCGAAGAAATAACATTCCAAGTGGTCCCCTTCAGCAGCGGATACCATGCCCTCTTGGGGCGAGATGCATTCGCGAGCTTCCAAGCTATACCTCATTATGGTACATGAAGCTCAAGATGCCCGGACAAATGGAATCATCACCCTTGCTAGTGATCCGGACATAGCACTCCACGCCGAAAATAAAACCGCCGCCCTGGCCCTAGAGGCACTTTCCGAAGCCCTCGCGGCCGAAGAGCTAACTATGTTACGCTCCACAGTGGACAGGGATGACGTGATACTCGACAAACGATCCAAGTCCACCTCCTTTAAACCAGCGGACGAAATTGTCAAATTCGAAGTCCATCCAACAGACTCTGCAAAGAGTGCATCCATCGGGGCACAGCTGGACCCCACAATCAACACTGCTCTACGAACATTTCTACACGAGAATTGGGACATCTTTGCCTGACACCCCTCAGATATGCGAGGAATCCCACGCAGGCTGGCCGAGCATAGCCTCAACATATTGAAGGGATATAAACCGGTCAAGCAGACACTCAGACGCTTTTCCGAACCCAAACGACAAGCCATGGGAGAGGAGCTGGCCAAGCTACTTGAAGCCGGATTCATCAGAGAAATTAAACACCCAGATTGGCTAGCGAATATGGTGATGGTACCAAAGAAGGACAAATCCTGGCACATGTGTGTCGATTTCAAAGACCTAAACAAAGCCTGCCCTAAGGATCCCTTCCCTCTCCCCCGCATTGATCAGATCATCGATGCTACTGCAGGACACGATGCACTGTGTTTCCTCGACGCATACTCCGGATACCATCAAGTCAAGATGGCGGAGTCGGATCAAGCCGCAACGGCATTCATCACCCCATATGGCCCCTTTTGCTTCAACACTATGCCCTTTGGGCTTAAAAACGCCGGGGCAACCTACCAACGCATGATTCAAACATGCCTGGAGAAGCAAATCGGCAAAACAGTTGAAGCATATGTGGACGACGTGGTCATTAAGACCAGACACGTTGAGTCTTTAATAGACGATCTGAGGCTCACATTCGACAACCTCCGAACATATGACATCAAGCTCAATCCGGAAAAATGTGTCTTCGGCGCCCCCGTCGGAAAGCTGTTAGGCTTCATCGTTTCCCATAGAGGAATCAAAGCAAACCCAACCAAAATCTGAGCTTTGTCACAGTTGGCTACCCCAACAGATCTTAAACAAATCCAGAAACTAACTGGATGCGTGGCAGCCTTAAGCTGCTTTATCTCCAGATTGGGAGAAAAGGCACTGCCACCCTATCGCCTTCTTCGATGCACCGAACACTTTGAGTGGACAAAAGCAGCGACAGCCGGACTGGAAGAAATAAAAGCTCTTTTATCGAGCAACCCAATCTTGGCCGCACCAAGCATAGGCGAACCCATGTTGCTATACATAGCCGCAACACATCAAGTTGTGAGCGCAGCGCTCATCATCGAACGAGAGGAGGACGGACATAAGTTCCCACTTCAAAAGCCGGTGTACTACGTATCCACTATCCTCACACCATGCAAATCTTGGTACCGCCATTATCAAAAAATAGCATACGCGGTCTTCTTGGCTTCACGAAAACTACGGCACTACTTTCAAGAGTGTTCAATCACGGTGGCCTCCGAAGTCCCACTCAATGACATAATAAACAACCGCGATGCGACGGGCCGGATTGCTAAGTGGGCCATCGAGCTCCTCCCATTCGACATCACCTATAAACCACGGCGGGCCATTAAATCACAAGTACTAGCCGGGTTTGTCACCGAATGGACAGAGGCCGAACTCCCTAAAGAGTACGGCGCATACTCCAATTGGATCATGCACTTTGATGGCTCTAAAATGCTTGCAGGTCTGGGAGCAGGTGTCGTCCTAACATCCCCCACCAGAGATACTGTCCAATACGTACTCCAAATATTATATACAGACTCCAACAATGCAGCCAAATACGAGGCTCTGTTGCATGGTCTTCGGATGGCCATCCCCATGGGCATCAAATGCTTGGAAGTGAGTGGGGATTCAAACCTCGCAATATCTCAAATAAATGGAGACTTCGATGCCAAAGATCCGAAAATGGCGGCTTATTAAAATGTCGTGCTCAAAATGTCAGCTCAATTCGAGGGGCTCGAATTCCATCATGTGGTTCAAGAAAACAATCAAGCAGCGGACGTTCTCACCCGCATTGGCGCCAAGCGTGACCCAATCCCAACTAAATCTTTCTGGAAAGGCTTTTTAAACCATCCGTGGTGTGGCAAGGGGAGACCGGCCATACTAGCCCGGATCCGAACACAACCCCAGATACCGAAGACACTGACATAGTCGGGGGCTCCGCCACCGAAATAACACCCTCGGCCCATCTAATCATGGTTGTCACCGCCCCATGGACCGAGCCCTTCTTAGCCTACCTTAATAGGCAAGAACTCCCCGAGGATCGAAACGAGGCATGCTGCATAGTTCGGCCCTCCAAAGCCTATAAAGTCCACGATGTGGAACTCTATAAGAGAAGGGCTACTGGAGTACTTCAAAGATGTATCTCCAGAGAGGAAGGGCGACAGCTCTTGGCAAAAATTCATGCCGGACTTGGTGGCTACCACGCTGCAGCTCGGGCCCTTGTAAGCAAGGCCTTCCGTATAGGTATCTATTGGCCGACAGCCCGTGCAGACACACAGGACCTCGTCCAACATTGCGTCAGATGTCAGCTTTTCGCCAACCAAAGCCATATGCCGCCTACCGCTCTCCAAACAATCCTCATAACTTGGCCTTTTGCGGTCTGGGGGCTGGATATGGTCGGACCTCTTAAAGGGGGAAGCCATAAGAAAAAATATTTGTTGGTCATGGTAGATAAATTCACCAAATGGATAGAGGCCAAACCTGTGAAAACGGCCGAATCCAGACCGGTGATATACTTTATACCGGGCGTCGTACACCGTTATGGTGTCCCCCAAAGCATCATCACCGATAATGGCTCCAATTTTACAGCCAACGAGGTGAAAACTTGGTGTGCCAACTTGGGCATTAAGCTTGATTACGCCTTTGTCTATCACCCCAAACAAATGGTCAAGCCGAACATGCCAACGGTCTTATTATAAGTCGCATTAAACCCAGACTAGTGTGATCCTTAAAATATTCGGACACGCACTAGGCCGAGGAGCTTGACTCGGTACTCTGGGGGCTGCGGACCACGCCGAACCGCATGATCGGATATACACCCTTCTTCATGGTGCACGGCGCAGAGGTTGTCTTGCCATGCGACATTATTCATGACTCACCTCGAGTGCGCATGTACGAAGAGAGAGAAGCTGAGTTGGATCGGTAGGATAAGTTAGATGCCTTGGAGGAGGAGTAGGACATTGCAAAAGCTCGTTCCGCATTCTATCAACAACAAGCTCGCAGGTATCAAAGCAGAGAAGTACGGGCCAAAACTTATAATATTGGCGAACTCGTTCTACGCCTACCAGAGAAGAAAAAGGACAAGCTCAAGCCCAAGTGGGAGGGTCCCTTCATCATTGATAAAGTTCTCACCGGAGGAGCATACCGCCTGCGTGATGCAGCAGATAATCGACTCGAGCCAAACCCATGGAACGCGGCCAGACTCCGAAGATTCTACGCCTAGCGCCGAACTCTTTGTTCGTCTCCTTCCCTCTGTTCCTTTTTACTTACTTTTAATTTGTATAGTCTCCCTTCTATTTTTTAGCCCTAAAGCTATAATGTGACTCAATTACACACTCGTGACGCACTAACTTTAAGATATGTGCACTTGTTATACCTCGGGGCTTCTTATACAGAAGCTTAATATAATTATATTCCGGGCTTCACGCCCATTGCATATGTATCTTTCTTCCATATGCACGTTTTCTTCGCCATTATATGCATCGATATGACTTAAGTTTTGGCCAAGCTGGGTTGCCTGGCTCTTGTGTTTATGCCCTACATTCCTGTTAATTCGGCTAGGGCATAAGGGGAGCACCTCTGCGATTGTTACTGTCGGGTCCTCCGGATGTGTACCTTAGACTGGGTGAAGCCGAAAGCTAGCGTTCTTAAGGGAATATTCGGTCGGTGAACTAAAGATGTCTTTTACCTTTCATAATACAAACCCGCAGACGTTTTTACATACTGCGCTTTCAACCGTAGTCCGGACATGCACATTAATGCATGCGTACCCAGGGAAAGGAACCCTTAATGGAACTATTCTCTCTGGAAGATGTTTCTTACTATCCATGTAATATAACATAACTAGTTGGATACTTGTATGTTCAAGCAACTATGACCCCTACGCCTGGTATCCACGCGTACCCCGGTTTCTATAACCGAGCGGGTATTCGGAAACACTCCAGACTGTTGAGTCAGGAGGTCGAAGCGAAAAGGTCCGCCATGACAAATGATTTATAATACGGCTAGGGACAAAATACGTCCATCGAAGTACATGATCACTTTGACTAAGACATTTCTTCTTCTATGCCCTCCAACAGGCTGTCTAGTCTACAGTCCTATTGGGAATATCTTGCGGCTAATTCTACCTGGTCATATACGAGGCTAACAGGAATCTCGTTCCCATCTGACCCTACAGGTCCGACCCGGGCCATATGATTCGGATCAAGCTTGGTGTACCGCGTCTTTGCCATCGCCCAAGCTTCTCTCGCACCTTGTCGACAAGCAGATATCTTCCATAGTCGGAAGCGCCTCCGTGCTCCCTTAAGCAGTTGTACAAGCTCTCCCATGCCTCCTGGCAGGGAGACGGAAGGCCACAAGGCTTTGGCGACACCATGCAAAACCTGCCGAACTTGCTCGTGTAGTTGCGCAAGCTCCTGCAGCATATCGCCTGAGGATCTGGGCATCTCCTCTCCGGGACGGCTAGTCAGCATACCTACAGACATAACACTGTTATACTGTTTCTTTGTCGAACTATATATATAAAAAAATATAGTTCGTTCGAGCACTTACCGAAAATGCCGCGTTGAAGCCTTTTATTCTCCTTCACGGAGTCAGCTAGCTTAGCACGGACATCTTTTAATTCTACGCTGAGCCGGGTATTGGCATCCAGGAGATCATTTTTCTCATGCCTAACCCATGTAAGTATACGCTCGCCAGCATCTTGATGCTTTTGAGCTCTCTGTTCGTCCTCTTGTAGGATATCTGGATTCACTCTGGGATTATCTGCGGAATCTGCCATTAGATCGGCAACGTGTCAAAACCGCTGGTATACGTGATGACGTTTTTTCGATAGAGAAAAGTATTACCAGTTGAGGCCCTTTTGGATCCCTCTAATTCGGCAGTTTTTGCCCTTAGCTGGGTTTGACACCTCTCCAGCTCTTGAGATAGCAGGTTATTCTTATCTGAAAGAACCTGTTTATAGAATGATCCTTAAATCAGTTGTACCAATTGTTTCAAGCCCATCTCGAGCAGCTCGGATGTACGAATCACCCGAGCTAAAGGCATTGAAAGCTTCTTCGGAGAAACCAGGGTCGCGGAATGCGGCCCGCCAACGCCGATGATTCATGGCGCTCTCTACTTCGGAGTTTGTAGCGGATATTCTACCTGAATCCTCTATATGAGGTCTGTCCGGTGTCGCCCCCGTATTAACCTTCGCCCTTGAGGCTGGCTCTGGAGCCCGGCTAGTGGAGGCATGGCGAGTTGAAGCCTCGGATATAGTCCGTCGGATGCTCTTCCTGCCAAGACACGAAGGACAATGTCATACTTTAAGATGACCGTTGTAGAGCATGTTTAAAACCATACCTCTTTGGTAATGGTTCAGCCGCACTTCCGCTTGCCTTCCTTATTGGAAGCCTACCCAGCGTAGGCACTCCCCGTTGGTGAGTTGCCTCGGGTTTGGCGGCGCGTTGTTCGCCTTCCCTTTAAGAAAACAACATAAACATTGTGCTGTGGGTAAGGCGGAAGGAGCGAAACCTTTTTGGAAATAAGTCTCCTATTCACTTACATGTGATACAGGGGGGTCTAGGATAGTCAGCAATAATGGCCACTTCGGTGCCGTCACAGCTCGCCTGGTAGAACACCCCTTCAACAAGCTCCACAAATATATCCGGGTCCACTTCGAATCCGGGGTCAAGTGCTCGGTTGCAATCCTCTGGCTGTGGAGTCGGGCTGCTGATTCCCTTGGTAAACTTCCGCCATTCCTGTTAGGGATGGGCAGAATAAAAATTCATACTAAAGGACTGGGAGAATGGATAGAGTTGAGTAAGGGAAGGCAACTCACCCAACTGGGAGGGTTGTACATGGAAAATCCATCCCGTGGCTTAATACAGATGAACTCCTCTTCTTCTCCTTTGTATAACTCGGACAGTATTTTCACCAGAGCATTGGTGGAGTCCGGGCCTTTCCTACCGCAGCGGGTAGCATCTTCTTCACCATTGAAGTGCCACATAGGATGCCCTCG
>NC_041391.1:629210444-629212350 GCF_002162155.2 Triticum dicoccoides
CCGCATTATGCATACGGCCATAACCTCGATTATTGTTAATCCGGATGTAGCAAGCATTCGTATCTTGCTCATCAATTGCGGGACCTCTCTGCTATCTTCCTCCTTGGGGCTCTGGGGACGCCAGTTGCGGCGCTTCACCAATGGAGTATTTGTGAACTCAGGGAGACCCATTCGAACTGGGTCAGGAAGGGAGACATCCTCTATGTAGAACCACTCGGAAGGCCATTCTTCGGATACCTTCTTCGGTGTGCCGAATAAGTATCCGGTGCCGGCGATGTCCAATATCTCAGCTCCACCAACTTGGAATATCGATCCCTCTTGCTTATGGGGGACGAGGCAGAACAGCCTCTTCCATAGCTCAAAATGAGCTTCGCCACCCAGAAATACCTCACAAAGGGCGACATAGCCTGCGATATACAGAATGGAGGCTGGGGTGAAGTTATGCAGCTGGAGGCCATAGTACTCAAAGAGACCGCGGAGGAATGGATGGATTGGAAATCCGACGCCCCTCAGCAAATAAGGGACAAGGCATACTCGCTCCCCCCAGATGGATTGGGGAAATTCTCCGCTTGCTCTCCGCCATCAAAAGAAGCTAATCCGGCTCGGACAAGGACTAAGTCTGCAGGTGGGAGGAACCCATGGCTTTGCAACTTTGCTAATTGACCGTGGGATACGGTGAACTTCTTCCAATCACTCGGCTTGACGCTGTGAGGGCAGGAGGAGGAGCCGCGGGTACCGGCCTGTTGGAACTATGCCCTAGAGGCAATAATAAAAGGATTATTATTATATTTCTTTGTTCATGATAGTTGTCTTTTATTCATGCTATAATTGTATTATCCGGAAATCATAATACACGTGTGAATACTTAGACCATAACATGTCCCTAGTGAGCCTCTAGTTGACTAGCTCGTTGATCAACGGATAGTCATGGTTTCCTGACTATGGACATTGGATGTCGTTGATAACGGGATCACATCATTAGGAGAATGATGTGATGGACAAGACCCAATCCTAAGTAGGGCACAAAGATCGTGTAGTTCGTTTGCTAGAGCTTTTCCAATGTCAAGTATCTTTTCCTTAGACCAAGAGATCGTGTAACTCCCGGATACCGTAGGAGTGCTTTGGGTGTACCAAACATCACAACGTAACTAGGTGACTACAACGGTGCACTACAGGTATCTCCGAAAGTGTCTGTTGGGTTGACACGGATCGTGACTGAGATTTGTCACTCCGTATAATGGAGAGGTATCACTGGGCCCACTCGGTAGTGCATCATCATAATGAGATCAAAGTGACCAAGTGTCTGGTCACGGGATCATGCATTACGGTACGAGTAAAGTGACTTGCCGACAACGATATTGAATGAGGTATTGGGATACCGACGATCGAATCTCGGGCAAGTAACATACCGTCTGACAAAGGGAATTGAATACGGGGTTCATTGAATCCTCGACATCGTGGTTCATCCGATGAGATCATCGAGGAGTATGTGGGAGCCAACATGGGTATCCAGATCCCGCTGTTGGTTATTGACCGGAGAGGCGTATCGGTCATGTCTGCATATCTCCCGAACACGTAGGGTCTACACACTTAAGGTTCGGTGACGCTAGGGTTGTAGAGATATGAGTATGCAGTAACTTGAAAGTTGTTCGGAGTCCCGGATGAGATCCTAGATGTCACGAGGAGTTCCGGAATGGTCCGGAGGTGAAGAATTATATATAGGAAGTCAGGTTTCGGCTATCGGGAAAGTTTCGGGGGTCACCGGTATTGTACCGGGACCACCGGAAGGGTCTCGGGGGTCCACCGGGTGGGGCCACCTATCCCGGAGGGGCCCATGGACTGAAGTGGCGTGGGAACCAGACCCTGGTGGGCTGGTGCGCCCCACCCAAGGGCCCAAGGTGCCTAG